>NW_013543395.1:600284-707543 GCF_000499545.2 Eimeria tenella | reverse complement strand
GACTGCTTGGTAGGGAAGCGTACTCGACGCGATAGGACGTGATCGGGCCTGACGCACCGGTCCCAACGTCGCTTCGAGCCTCATCGTGGAAACGACGCGTCGCTACGCAAGCGCGGAGTTTGCTGATGTCTCTCTTCAGGAAGTGCTTAGTGCTTTTACACAGCAGTAAGAGCGGCATTATCCTGATACTTATGTGGGCGGATGCTGCGACGCACGCGGAGACGACTGACATGAACGGTCGTGGTCGGGACGTAACGCGGCAGCTGCGCAGTTGTCCCCTGCGTCGACGTGAAGCACAAACGTGGTGTCCGTCTGGAGCAATCGTTTGTGTCTCTCTGCAGGACGTGCGTGAGGGTAGAGTTTTTTTGATAGAGAAGGGTATTGAAACGCAAGCATGCAGGGCCGAAATGACAGGTTGGGGTCGGGGCCTGGAGAGCCTGTGGCGCAATTACTTGTCGTCTCGCCATCGAAAACGATTGTGTCCCCCGAACGCCGGGTTCGTTCTCGTTTCTTATCAGGCAGTGCGTGAGACTTTGTGCAGTATCAATGACAGCGTCTGTTCGGTAGAGAAGGACAGCACAACGCATGCGTGCTCGAGGGACAGAAAACGATGTGCTCTGGACGGACGGCGCTTGTCTTCAGTCGTCCGTAGTGTCACTTGGGAACGGACGCGTGGCATGGGAGTGAAGCGTTGCTTCGGTCTCTCACCGGGAACTGCGTGGTGTTTTGTGCAGCAGTGAGAGCAGCGTTTGTTTGCCAGGGAAGTGTATTACATCGCGTGCTGGTACGGCTGATACGTTAGGACGGAACTGCGGAGTAAAGTGCCGGTGCCTTCTTGAGCCGCTGTTGCTCCGTGGAGGCGGCGCGTGCCAAGCAAGTGCAGAGCGCACTCGTGCGTTTCACCACTTCGTGGGCAGTGGTTTTGTGCAGTAGGGGGGACGGCGACTGCTTGGTAGGGAAGCGTAATTGACGCGATAGGACGTGATCGGGCCTGACGCACCGGTCCCAACGTCGCTTCGAGCCTCATCGTGGAAACGACGCGTCGCTACGCAAGCGCGGAGTTTGCTGATGTCTCTCTTCAGGAAGTGCTTAGTGCTTTTGCACAGCAGTAAGAGCGGCATTATCCTGATACTTATGTGGGCGGATGCTGCGACGCACGCGGAGACGACTGACGTGAACGGTCGTGGTCGGGACGTAACGCGGCAGCTGCGCAGTTGTCCCCTGCGTCGACGTGAAGCACAAACGTGGTGTCCGTCTGGAGCAATCGTTTGTGTCTCTCTGCAGGACGTGCGTGAGGGTAGAGTTTTTTTGATAGAGAAGGGTATTGAAACGCAAGCATGCAGGGCCGAAATGACAGGTTGGGGTCGGGGCCTGGAGAGCCTGTGGCGCAATTACTTGTCGTCTCGCCATCGAAAACGATTGTGTCCCCCGAACGCCGGGTTCGTTCTCGTTTCTTATCAGGCAGTGCGTGAGACTTTGTGCAGTATCAATGACAGCGTCTGTTCGGTAGAGAAGGACAGCACAACGCATGCGTGCTCGAGGGACAGAAAACGATGTGCTCTGGACGGACGGCGCTTGTCTTCAGTCGTCCGTAGTGTCACTTGGGAACGGACGCGTGGCATGGGAGTGAAGCGTTGCTTCGGTCTCTCACCGGGAACTGCGTGGTGTTTTGTGCAGCAGTGAGAGCAGCGTTTGTTTGCCAGGGAAGTGTATTACATCGCGTGCTGGTACGGCTGATACGTTAGGACGGAACTGCGGAGTAAAGTGCCGGTGCCTTCTTGAGCCGCTGTTGCTCCGTGGAGGCGGCGCGTGCCAAGCAAGTGCAGAGCGCACTCGTGCGTTTCACCACTTCGTGGGCAGTGGTTTTGTGCAGTAGGGGGGACGGCGACTGCTTGGTAGGGAAGCGTACTCGACGCGATAGGACGTGATCGGGCCTGACGCACCGGTCCCAACGTCGCTTCGAGCCTCATCGTGGAAACGACGCGTCGCTACGCAAGCGCGGAGTTTGCTGATGTCTCTCTTCAGGAAGTGCTTAGTGCTTTTGCACAGCAGTAAGAGCGGCATTATCCTGATACTTATGTGGGCGGATGCTGCGACGCACGCGGAGACGACTGACGTGAACGGTCGTGGTCGGGACGTAACGCGGCAGCTGCGCAGTTGTCCCCTGCGTCGACGTGAAGCACAAACGTGGTGTCCGTCTGGAGCAATCGTTTGTGTCTCTCTGCAGGACGTGCGTGAGGGTAGAGTTTTTTTGATAGAGAAGGGTATTGAAACGCAAGCATGCAGGGCCGAAATGACAGGTTGGGGTCGGGGCCTGGAGAGCCTGTGGCGCAATTACTTGTCGTCTCGCCATCGAAAACGATTGTGTCCCCCGAACGCCGGGTTCGTTCTCGTTTCTTATCAGGCAGTGCGTGAGACTTTGTGCAGTATCAATGACAGCGTCTGTTCGGTAGAGAAGGGCAGCACAACGCATGCGTGCTCGAGGGACAGAAAACGATGTGCTCTGGACGGACGGCGCTTGTCTTCAGTCGTCCGTAGTGTCACTTGGGAACGGACGCGTGGCATGGGAGTGAAGCGTTGCTTCGGTCTCTCACCGGGAACTGCGTGGTGTTTTGTGCAGCAGTGAGAGCAGCGTTTGTTTGCCAGGGAAGTGTATTACATCGCGTGCTGGTACGGCTGATACGTTAGGACGGAACTGCGGAGTAAAGTGCCGGTGCCTTCTTGAGCCGCTGTTGCTCCGTGGAGGCGGCGCGTGCCAAGCAAGTGCAGAGCGCACTCGTGCGTTTCACCACTTCGTGGGCAGTGGTTTTGTGCAGTAGGGGGGACGGCGACTGCTTGGTAGGGAAGCGTACTCGACGCGATAGGACGTGATCGGGCCTGACGCACCGGTCCCAACGTCGCTTCGAGCCTCATCGTGGAAACGACGCGTCGCTACGCAAGCGCGGAGTTTGCTGATGTCTCTCTTCAGGGAGTGCGTAGTGCTTTTGCACAGCAGTAAGAGCGGCATTATCCTGATACTTATGTAGGCGGATGCTGCGACGCACGCGGAGACGACTGACGTGAACGGTCGTGGTCGGGACGTAACGCGGCAGCTGCGCAGTTGTCCCCTGCGTCGACGTGAAGCACAAACGTGGTGTCCGTCTGGAGCAATCGTTTGTGTCTCTCTGCAGGACGTGCGTGAGGGTAGAGTTTTTTTGATAGAGAAGGGTACTGAAACGCAAGCATGCAGGGCCGAAATGACAGGTTGGGGTCGGGGCCTGGAGAGCCTGTGGCGCAATTACTTGTCGTCTCGCCATCGAAAACGATTGTGTCCCCCGAACGCCGGGTTCGTTCTCGTTTCTTATCAGGCAGGGCGTGATGACTTTGTGCAGTATCAATGACAGCGTCTGTTCGGTAGAGAAGGACAGCACAACGCATGCGTGCTCGAGGGACAGAAAACGATGTGCTCTGGACGGACGGCGCTTGTCTTCAGTCGTCCGTAGTGTCACTTGGGAACGGACGCGTGGCATGGGAGTGAAGCGTTGCTTCGGTCTCTCACCGGGAACTGCGTGGTGTTTTGTGCAGCAGTGAGAGCAGCGTTTGTTTGCCAGGGAAGTGTATTACATCGCGTGCTGGTACGGCTGATACGTTAGGACGGAACTGCGGAGTAAAGTGCCGGTGCCTTCTTGAGCCGCTGTTGCTCCGTGGAGGCGGCGCGTGCCAAGCAAGTGCAGAGCGCACTCGTGCGTTTCACCACTTCGTGGGCAGTGGTTTTGTGCAGTAGGGGGGACGGCGACTGCTTGGTAGGGAAGCGTAATTGACGCGATAGGACGTGATCGGGCCTGACGCACCGGTCCCAACGTCGCTTCGAGCCTCATCGTGGAAACGACGCGTCGCTACGCAAGCGCGGAATTTGCTGATGTCTCTCTTCAGGAAGTGCTTAGTGCTTTTGCACAGCAGTAAGAGCGGCATTATCCTGATACTTATGTGGGCGGATGCTGCGACGCACGCGGAGACGACTGACATGAACGGTCGTGGTCGGGACGTAACGCGGCAGCTGCGCAGTTGTCCCCTGCGTCGACGTGAAGCACAAACGTGGTGTCCGTCTGGAGCAATCGTTTGTGTCTCTCTGCAGGACGTGCGTGAGGGTAGAGTTTTTTTGATAGAGAAGGGTATTGAAACGCAAGCATGCAGGGCCGAAATGACAGGTTGGGGTCGGGGCCTGGAGAGCCTGTGGCGCAATTACTTGTCGTCTCGCCATCGAAAACGATTGTGTCCCCCGAACGCCGGGTTCGTTCTCGTTTCTTATCAGGCAGTGCGTGATGACTTTGTGCAGTATCAATGACAGCGTCTGTTCGGTAGAGAAGGACAGCACAACGCATGCGTGCTCGAGGGACAGAAAACGATGTGCTCTGGACGGACGGCGCTTGTCTTCAGTCGTCCGTAGTGCCACTTGGGAACGGACGCGTGGCATGGGAGTGAAGCGTTGCTTCGGTCTCTCACCGGGAACTGCGTGGTGTTTTGTGCAGCAGTGAGAGCAGCGTTTGTTTGCCAGGGAAGTGTATTACATCGCGTGCTGGTACGGCTGATACGTTAGGACGGAACTGCGGAGTAAAGTGCCGGTGCCTTCTTGAGCCGCTGTTGCTCCGTGGAGGCGGCGCGTGCCAAGCAAGTGCAGAGCGCACTCGTGCGTTTCACCACTTCGTGGGCAGTGGTTTTGTGCAGTAGGGGGGACGGCGACTGCTTGGTAGGGAAGCGTAATTGACGCGATAGGACGTGATCGGGCCTGACGCACCGGTCCCAACGTCGCTTCGAGCCTCATCGTGGAAACGACGCGTCGCTACGCAAGCGCGGAGTTTGCTGATGTCTCTCTTCAGGGAGTGCGTAGTGCTTTTGCACAGCAGTAAGAGCGGCATTATCCTGATACTTATGTAGGCGGATGCTGCGACGCACGCGGAGACGACTGACGTGAACGGTCGTGGTCGGGACGTAACGCGGCAGCTGCGCAGTTGTCCCCTGCGTCGACGTGAAGCACAAACGTGGCGTCCGTCTGGAGCAATCGTTTGTGTCTCTCTGCAGGACGTGCGTGAGGGTAGAGTTTTTTTGATAGAGAAGGGTATTGAAACGCAAGCATGCAGGGCCGAAATGACAGGTTGGGGTCGGGGCCTGGAGAGCCTGTGGCGCAATTACTTGTCGTCTCGCCATCGAAAACGATTGTGTCCCCCGAACGCCGGGTTCGTTCTCGTTTCTTATCAGGCAGTGCGTGAGACTTTGTGCAGTATCAATGACAGCGTCTGTTCGGTAGAGAAGGACAGCACAACGCATGCGTGCTCGAGGGACAGAAAACGATGTGCTCTGGACGGACGGCGCTTGTCTTCAGTCGTCCGTAGTGTCACTTGGGAACGGACGCGTGGCATGGGAGTGAAGCGTTGCTTCGGTCTCTCACCGGGAACTGCGTGGTGTTTTGTGCAGCAGTGAGAGCAGCGTTTGTTTGCCAGGGAAGTGTATTACATCGCGTGCTGGTACGGCTGATACGTTAGGACGGAACTGCGGAGTAAAGTGCCGGTGCCTTCTTGAGCCGCTGTTGCTCCGTGGAGGCGGCGCGTGCCAAGCAAGTGCAGAGCGCACTCGTGCGTTTCACCACTTCGTGGGCAGTGGTTTTGTGCAGTAGGGGGGACGGCGACTGCTTGGTAGGGAAGCGTAATTGACGCGATAGGACGTGATCGGGCCTGACGCACCGGTCCCAACGTCGCTTCGAGCCTCATCGTGGAAACGACGCGTCGCTACGCAAGCGCGGAGTTTGCTGATGTCTCTCTTCAGGAAGTGCTTAGTGCTTTTGCACAGCAGTAAGAGCGGCATTATCCTGATACTTATGTGGGCGGATGCTGCGACGCACGCGGAGACGACTGACGTGAACGGTCGTGGTCGGGACGTAACGCGGCAGCTGCGCAGTTGTCCCCTGCGTCGACGTGAAGCACAAACGTGGCGTCCGTCTGGAGCAATCGTTTGTGTCTCTCTGCAGGACGTGCGTGAGGGTAGAGTTTTTTTGATAGAGAAGGGTATTGAAACGCAAGCATGCAGGGCCGAAATGACAGGTTGGGGTCGGGGCCTGGAGAGCCTGTGGCGCAATTACTTGTCGTCTCGCCATCGAAAACGATTGTGTCCCCCGAACGCCGGGTTCGTTCTCGTTTCTTATCAGGCAGTGCGTGAGACTTTGTGCAGTATCAATGACAGCGTCTGTTCGGTAGAGAAGGACAGCACAACGCATGCGTGCTCGAGGGACAGAAAACGATGTGCTCTGGACGGACGGCGCTTGTCTTCAGTCGTCCGTAGTGTCACTTGGGAACGGACGCGTGGCATGGGAGTGAAGCGTTGCTTCGGTCTCTCACCGGGAACTGCGTGGTGTTTTGTGCAGCAGTGAGAGCAGCGTTTGTTTGCCAGGGAAGTGTATTACATCGCGTGCTGGTACGGCTGATACGTTAGGACGGAACTGCGGAGTAAAGTGCCGGTGCCTTCTTGAGCCGCTGTTGCTCCGTGGAGGCGGCGCGTGCCAAGCAAGTGCAGAGCGCACTCGTGCGTTTCACCACTTCGTGGGCAGTGGTTTTGTGCAGTAGGGGGGACGGCGACTGCTTGGTAGGGAAGCGTACTCGACGCGATAGGACGTGATCGGGCCTGACGCACCGGTCCCAACGTCGCTTCGAGCCTCATCGTGGAAACGACGCGTCGCTACGCAAGCGCGGAGTTTGCTGATGTCTCTCTTCAGGAAGTGCTTAGTGCGTTTACACAGCAGTAAGAGCGGCATTATCCTGATACTTATGTGGGCGGATGCTGCGACGCACGCGGAGACGACTGACGTGAACGGTCGTGGTCGGGACGTAACGCGGCAGCTGCGCAGTTGTCCCCTGCGTCGACGTGAAGCACAAACGTGGTGTCCGTCTGGAGCAATCGTTTGTGTCTCTCTGCAGGACGTGCGTGAGGGTAGAGTTTTTTTGATAGAGAAGGGTACTGAAACGCAAGCATGCAGGGCCGAAATGACAGGTTGGGGTCGGGGCCTGGAGAGCCTGTGGCGCAATTACTTGTCGTCTCGCCATCGAAAACGATTGTGTCCCCCGAACGCCGGGTTCGTTCTCGTTTCTTATCAGGCAGTGCGTGAGACTTTGTGCAGTATCAATGACAGCGTCTGTTCGGTAGAGAAGGACAGCACAACGCATGCGTGCTCGAGGGACAGAAAACGATGTGCTCTGGACGGACGGCGCTTGTCTTCAGTCGTCCGTAGTGTCACTTGGGAACGGACGCGTGGCATGGGAGTGAAGCGTTGCTTCGGTCTCTCACCGGGAACTGCGTGGTGTTTTGTGCAGCAGTGAGAGCAGCGTTTGTTTGCCAGGGAAGTGTATTACATCGCGTGCTGGTACGGCTGATACGTTAGGACGGAACTGCGGAGTAAAGTGCCGGTGCCTTCTTGAGCCGCTGTTGCTCCGTGGAGGCGGCGCGTGCCAAGCAAGTGCAGAGCGCACTCGTGCGTTTCACCACTTCGTGGGCAGTGGTTTTGTGCAGTAGGGGGGACGGCGACTGCTTGGTAGGGAAGCGTACTCGACGCGATAGGACGTGATCGGGCCTGACGCACCGGTCCCAACGTCGCTTCGAGCCTCATCGTGGAAACGACGCGTCGCTACGCAAGCGCGGAGTTTGCTGATGTCTCTCTTCAGGAAGTGCTTAGTGCTTTTGCACAGCAGTAAGAGCGGCATTATCCTGATACTTATGTGGGCGGATGCTGCGACGCACGCGGAGACGACTGACGTGAACGGTCGTGGTCGGGACGTAACGCGGCAGCTGCGCAGTTGTCCCCTGCGTCGACGTGAAGCACAAACGTGGTGTCCGTCTGGAGCAATCGTTTGTGTCTCTCATCAGGACGTGCATGAGGGTAGAGTTTTTTTGATAGAGAAGGGTACTGAAACGCAAGCATGCAGGGCCGAAATGACAGGTTGGGGTCGGGGCCTGGAGAGCCTGTGGCGCAATTACTTGTCGTCTCGCCATCGAAAACGATTGTGTCCCCCGAACGCCGGGTTCGTTCTCGTTTCTTATCAGGCAGTGCGTGATGACTTTGTGCAGTATCAATGACAGCGTCTGTTCGGTAGAGAAGGGCAGCACAACGCATGCGTGCTCGAGGGACAGAAAACGATGTGCTCTGGACGGACGGCGCTTGTCTTCAGTCGTCCGTAGTGTCACTTGGGAACGGACGCGTGGCATGGGAGTGAAGCGTTGCTTCGGTCTCTCACCGGGAACTGCGTGGTGTTTTGTGCAGCAGTGAGAGCAGCGTTTGTTTGCCAGGGAAGTGTATTACATCGCGTGCTGGTACGGCTGATACGTTAGGACGGAACTGCGGAGTAAAGTGCCGGTGCCTTCTTGAGCCGCTGTTGCTCCGTGGAGGCGGCGCGTGCCAAGCAAGTGCAGAGCGCACTCGTGCGTTTCACCACTTCGTGGGCAGTGGTTTTGTGCAGTAGGGGGGACGGCGACTGCTTGGTAGGGAAGCGTACTCGACGCGATAGGACGTGATCGGGCCTGACGCACCGGTCCCAACGTCGCTTCGAGCCTCATCGTGGAAACGACGCGTCGCTACGCAAGCGCGGAGTTTGCTGATGTCTCTCTTCAGGAAGTGCTTAGTGCTTTTGCACAGCAGTAAGAGCGGCATTATCCTGATACTTATGTGGGCGGATGCTGCGACGCACGCGGAGACGACTGACGTGAACGGTCGTGGTCGGGACGTAACGCGGCAGCTGCGCAGTTGTCCCCTGCGTCGACGTGAAGCACAAACGTGGCGTCCGTCTGGAGCAATCGTTTGTGTCTCTCTGCAGGACGTGCGTGAGGGTAGAGTTTTTTTGATAGAGAAGGGTATTGAAACGCAAGCATGCAGGGCCGAAATGACAGGTTGGGGTCGGGGCCTGGAGAGCCTGTGGCGCAATTACTTGTCGTCTCGCCATCGAAAACGATTGTGTCCCCCGAACGCCGGGTTCGTTCTCGTTTCTTATCAGGCAGTGCGTGAGACTTTGTGCAGTATCAATGACAGCGTCTGTTCGGTAGAGAAGGGCAGCACAACGCATGCGTGCTCGAGGGACAGAAAACGATGTGCTCTGGACGGACGGCGCTTGTCTTCAGTCGTCCGTAGTGTCACTTGGGAACGGACGCGTGGCATGGGAGTGAAGCGTTGCTTCGGTCTCTCACCGGGAACTGCGTGGTGTTTTGCGCAGCAGTGAGAGCAGCGTTTGTTTGCCAGGGAAGTGTATTACATCGCGTGCTGGTACGGCTGATACGTTAGGACGGAACTGCGGAGTAAAGTGCCGGTGCCTTCTTGAGCCGCTGTTGCTCCGTGGAGGCGGCGCGTGCCAAGCAAGTGCAGAGCGCACTCGTGCGTTTCACCACTTCGTGGGCAGTGGTTTTGTGCAGTAGGGGGGACGGCGACTGCTTGGTAGGGAAGCGTACTCGACGCGATAGGACGTGATCGGGCCTGACGCACCGGTCCCAACGTCGCTTCGAGCCTCATCGTGGAAACGACGCGTCGCTACGCAAGCGCGGAGTTTGCTGATGTCTCTCTTCAGGAAGTGCTTAGTGCTTTTGCACAGCAGTAAGAGCGGCATTATCCTGATACTTATGTGGGCGGATGCTGCGACGCACGCGGAGACGACTGACGTGAACGGTCGTGGTCGGGACGTAACGCGGCAGCTGCGCAGTTGTCCCCTGCGTCGACGTGAAGCACAAACGTGGTGTCCGTCTGGAGCAATCGTTTGTGTCTCTCTGCAGGACGTGCGTGAGGGTAGAGTTTTTTTGATAGAGAAGGGTATTGAAACGCAAGCATGCAGGGCCGAAATGACAGGTTGGGGTCGGGGCCTGGAGAGCCTGTGGCGCAATTACTTGTCGTCTCGCCATCGAAAACGATTGTGTCCCCCGAACGCCGGGTTCGTTCTCGTTTCTTATCAGGCAGTGCGTGAGACTTTGTGCAGTATCAATGACAGCGTCTGTTCGGTAGAGAAGGACAGCACAACGCATGCGTGCTCGAGGGACAGAAAACGATGTGCTCTGGACGGACGGCGCTTGTCTTCAGTCGTCCGTAGTGTCACTTGGGAACGGACGCGTGGCATGGGAGTGAAGCGTTGCTTCGGTCTCTCACCGGGAACTGCGTGGTGTTTTGTGCAGCAGTGAGAGCAGCGTTTGTTTGCCAGGGAAGTGTATTACATCGCGTGCTGGTACGGCTGATACGTTAGGACGGAACTGCGGAGTAAAGTGCCGGTGCCTTCTTGAGCCGCTGTTGCTCCGTGGAGGCGGCGCGTGCCAAGCAAGTGCAGAGCGCACTCGTGCGTTTCACCACTTCGTGGGCAGTGGTTTTGTGCAGTAGGGGGGACGGCGACTGCTTGGTAGGGAAGCGTAATTGACGCGATAGGACGTGATCGGGCCTGACGCACCGGTCCCAACGTCGCTTCGAGCCTCATCGTGGAAACGACGCGTCGCTACGCAAGCGCGGAGTTTGCTGATGTCTCTCTTCAGGAAGTGCTTAGTGCTTTTGCACAGCAGTAAGAGCGGCATTATCCTGATACTTATGTGGGCGGATGCTGCGACGCACGCGGAGACGACTGACGTGAACGGTCGTGGTCGGGACGTAACGCGGCAGCTGCGCAGTTGTCCCCTGCGTCGACGTGAAGCACAAACGTGGTGTCCGTCTGGAGCAATCGTTTGTGTCTCTCTGCAGGACGTGCGTGAGGGTAGAGTTTTTTTGATAGAGAAGGGTATTGAAACGCAAGCATGCAGGGCCGAAATGACAGGTTGGGGTCGGGGCCTGGAGAGCCTGTGGCGCAATTACTTGTCGTCTCGCCATCGAAAACGATTGTGTCCCCCGAACGCCGGGTTCGTTCTCGTTTCTTATCAGGCAGTGCGTGAGACTTTGTGCAGTATCAATGACAGCGTCTGTTCGGTAGAGAAGGGCAGCACAACGCATGCGTGCTCGAGGGACAGAAAACGATGTGCTCTGGACGGACGGCGCTTGTCTTCAGTCGTCCGTAGTGTCACTTGGGAACGGACGCGTGGCATGGGAGTGAAGCGTTGCTTCGGTCTCTCACCGGGAACTGCGTGGTGTTTTGTGCAGCAGTGAGAGCAGCGTTTGTTTGCCAGGGAAGTGTATTACATCGCGTGCTGGTACGGCTGATACGTTAGGACGGAACTGCGGAGTAAAGTGCCGGTGCCTTCTTGAGCCGCTGTTGCTCCGTGGAGGCGGCGCGTGCCAAGCAAGTGCAGAGCGCACTCGTGCGTTTCACCACTTCGTGGGCAGTGGTTTTGTGCAGTAGGGGGGACGGCGACTGCTTGGTAGGGAAGCGTAATTGACGCGATAGGACGTGATCGGGCCTGACGCACCGGTCCCAACGTCGCTTCGAGCCTCATCGTGGAAACGACGCGTCGCTACGCAAGCGCGGAGTTTGCTGATGTCTCTCTTCAGGAAGTGCTTAGTGCTTTTGCACAGCAGTAAGAGCGGCATTATCCTGATACTTATGTAGGCGGATGCTGCGACGCACGCGGAGACGACTGACGTGAACGGTCGTGGTCGGGATGTAACGCGGCAGCTGCGCAGTTGTCCCCTGCGTCGACGTGAAGCACAAACGTGGCGTCCGTCTGGAGCAATCGTTTGTGTCTCTCTGCAGGACGTGCGTGAGGGTAGAGTTTTTTTGATAGAGAAGGGTATTGAAACGCAAGCATGCAGGGCCGAAATGACAGGTTGGGGTCGGGGCCTGGAGAGCCTGTGGCGCAATTACTTGTCGTCTCGCCATCGAAAACGATTGTGTCCCCCGAACGCCGGGTTCGTTCTCGTTTCTTATCAGGCAGTGCGTGAGACTTTGTGCAGTATCAATGACAGCGTCTGTTCGGTAGAGAAGGACAGCACAACGCATGCGTGCTCGAGGGACAGAAAACGATGTGCTCTGGACGGACGGCGCTTGTCTTCAGTCGTCCGTAGTGTCACTTGGGAACGGACGCGTGGCATGGGAGTGAAGCGTTGCTTCGGTCTCTCACCGGGAACTGCGTGGTGTTTTGTGCAGCAGTGAGAGCAGCGTTTGTTTGCCAGGGAAGTGTATTACATCGCGTGCTGGTACGGCTGATACGTTAGGACGGAACTGCGGAGTAAAGTGCCGGTGCCTTCTTGAGCCGCTGTTGCTCCGTGGAGGCGGCGCGTGCCAAGCAAGTGCAGAGCGCACTCGTGCGTTTCACCACTTCGTGGGCAGTGGTTTTGTGCAGTAGGGGGGACGGCGACTGCTTGGTAGGGAAGCGTACTCGACGCGATAGGACGTGATCGGGCCTGACGCACCGGTCCCAACGTCGCTTCGAGCCTCATCGTGGAAACGACGCGTCGCTACGCAAGCGCGGAGCTTGCTGATGTCTCTCTTCAAGAAGTGCTTAGTGCTTTTGCACAGCAGTAAGAGCGGCATTATCCTGATACTTATGTAGGCGGATGCTGCGACGCACGCGGAGACGACTGACGTGAACGGTCGTGGTCGGGACGTAACGCGGCAGCTGCGCAGTTGTCCCCTGCGTCGACGTGAAGCACAAACGTGGTGTCAGTCTGGAGCAATCGTTTGTGTCTCTCTGCAGGACGTGCGTGAGGGTAGAGTTTTTTTGATAGAGAAGGGTATTGAAACGCAAGCATGCAGGGCCGAAATGACAGGTTGGGGTCGGGGCCTGGAGAGCCTGTGGCGCAATTACTTGTCGTCTCGCCATCGAAAACGATTGTGTCCCCCGAACGCCGGGTTCGTTCTCGTTTCTTATCAGGCAGTGCGTGAGACTTTGTGCAGTATCAATGACAGCGTCTGTTCGGTAGAGAAGGACAGCACAACGCATGCGTGCTCGAGGGACAGAAAACGATGTGCTCTGGACGGACGGCGCTTGTCTTCAGTCGTCCGTAGTGTCACTTGGGAACGGACGCGTGGCATGGGAGTGAAGCGTTGCTTCGGTCTCTCACCGGGAACTGCGTGGTGTTTTGTGCAACAGTGAGAGCAGCGTTTGTTTGCCAGGGAAGTGTATTACATCGCGTGCTGGTACGGCTGATACGTTAGGACGGAACTGCGGAGTAAAGTGCCGGTGCCTTCTTGAGCCGCTGTTGCTCCGTGGAGGCGGCGCGTGCCAAGCAAGTGCAGAGCGCACTCGTGCGTTTCACCACTTCGTGGGCAGTGGTTTTGTGCAGTAGGGGGGACGGCGACTGCTTGGTAGGGAAGCGTACTCGACGCGATAGGACGTGATCGGGCCTGACGCACCGGTCCCAACGTCGCTTCGAGCCTCATCGTGGAAACGACGCGTCGCTACGCAAGCGCGGAGTTTGCTGATGTCTCTCTTCAGGGAGTGCGTAGTGCTTTTGCACAGCAGTAAGAGCGGCATTATCCTGATACTTATGTGGGCGGATGCTGCGACGCACGCGGAGACGACTGACGTGAACGGTCGTGGTCGGGACGTAACGCGGCAGCTGCGCAGTTGTCCCCTGCGTCGACGTGAAGCACAAACGTGGTGTCCGTCTGGAGCAATCGTTTGTGTCTCTCTGCAGGACGTGCGTGAGGGTAGAGTTTTTTTGATAGAGAAGGGTACTGAAACGCAAGCATGCAGGGCCGAAATGACAGGTTGGGGTCGGGGCCTGGAGAGCCTGTGGCGCAATTACTTGTCGTCTCGCCATCGAAAACGATTGTGTCCCCCGAACGCCGGGTTCGTTCTCGTTTCTTATCAGGCAGTGCGTGATGACTTTGTGCAGTATCAATGACAGCGTCTGTTCGGTAGAGAAGGACAGCACAACGCATGCGTGCTCGAGGGACAGAAAACGATGTGCTCTGGACGGACGGCGCTTGTCTTCAGTCGTCCGTAGTGTCACTTGGGAACGGACGCGTGGCATGGGAGTGAAGCGTTGCTTCGGTCTCTCACCGGGAACTGCGTGGTGTTTTGTGCAGCAGTGAGAGCAGCGTTTGTTTGCCAGGGAAGTGTATTACATCGCGTGCTGGTACGGCTGATACGTTAGGACGGAACTGCGGAGTAAAGTGCCGGTGCCTTCTTGAGCCGCTGTTGCTCCGTGGAGGCGGCGCGTGCCAAGCAAGTGCAGAGCGCACTCGTGCGTTTCACCACTTCGTGGGCAGTGGTTTTGTGCAGTAGCGAGGTGGGCGGCTGATAGCTGTGCTTCATGGAGAATGGTTCCACTAAGCTTTCGCGTATGCTTTACGTTGTAGTACCTGATCCGGACCTTTGTGACTTGTTTGAGGATAGCATCATCTCTTTCCGTGGGAGAGTCGCCTTATTGGTAGTGTGTGGAATTGGCTGACATTTGTTCGGGAGGTGCATAGTGTTTTTTTTGTGCTGTTGTATGAGCTTCACTAGTCTGGTAAAGGAGGAGGCTACGACTTAGGCGTGAACGAGTGACAGCCAAAGCAAGTGGAGTTCGTTTGACAGTTTCAGTGATTATTAAGTGCAATGCTTGTGCTGAAATCGACTGTAGTTTGACCCACCTACACTACTCGCAGATTCACGGGCACGTTTAAGGCTCCTCACTTATTCGTGTGCAGATTGTGCATCTGCGGACTGAAATGGTTGTATTGGTTGTGCCCACGATGAGTTGATAACACTGCTTCAGCTAAACTGCTTCCTGTTGAGCTAGTGCAGCTGGTCAAGTGTGCTGCTCCAGCCCGGAGATGTTCAAATTGCTAGTGCATGGCCAAGCCCCGAGTGGAGAGGTCTTCCCAGTTGCTTTCATGGCTCCTATTGTGCGTCAAACCAGGCCGTAAGTGGCTTCTGGGTATGAAGAATGGATTATGGTGCATCATAGATTAGAATTCGTCTCCGATTTCGTAGAATTTCTTTCCCCCACTACGAAGACACTTTTCGCTCAGCTGTTGCTGGCGCGAACTAGAAGTTGCATATAATTTCCAAATCATCTGGAATACGAAATATCTTGCACGAGCTTCATTTGTATTTTCATGGACTGCCCGACAGGAGTACCTTGTTGTGCCTTCGGTTTTTGGTTTAATTCACAAGACAAGCGTTGCCTTGCCACTGGTGTTACGTTTCCACCATGACAAGATTTTGTTTTATTGCAGACGCATAAAATTTTTAAAAGTCGAAAATAACCCCACTTGCATCTAATTGATGTTTCAATGCCATTCGTATGTTCACTTTCGCGGCATTCGCCTCTGCTTCGCCAGTCGCCAGCTGCGGGGCTTTCGTCGTTGTGAATGTTCCTGTGATGACATTATATTGTAAATTCTTGTCAGGTATGCAGTTAGTATTCACGAGTATTCGCAAGCTGTCTATTGCCAGAGGGGAACCATGCTGATTTGCCGACTTTCAAATTTCTCCAATTTTGCATTCCATTTTGTTCTACCAAAGTGTGGAGACCCCCAATTACGGGAAACTGCTGCTTCAGTCTAGTGCAGCAAACGATTTGATGAGGCATATCGCCAACATAAATCATTCGCTCTCAGGCTGGCTAGGTGGAAAAATAAAGTAATACTTGCGCAAAAAAGCTACCTTGCGTTCTGGCCTAAGTAACGGCACTACGGATTCTGGCTGGCCCCAAATGTTTCGAACACTTGGACAGCAGTGACGGGAAAAATTCGCTCCAGATAGCTGTGTTGCAGCATAAAATCAAACAGTTTCGCTTCCACGCTAATGCCGGCGAGCCCACTAGCCGCAGCACCAACAGTTTTGCGGTTCTGGAGTGTCAGCCAGCAAGGCTTCAGGTTTGTTGGATGTACAGAATAAAGCTACTTTTTTCGGCAGTTGCACTGAATGCCGCATTTTTGCAGGACAGCACTCACCTTATAGGCATAGTGCGTGAAAGGACTGCGATAAAAGTGATCCCAGTGTTGCTTTGCATAAACACGGGCTACACTGAACGCAGCATTATTGCAGGGCAGCACTCGCCCCACGGACAAAACACCTGACTGGACTATGATAAATGATCCCAGTGTTGCACTGCATCAGCACGGGCAAGGCACAAAACAGATCTCAAAAGCACCTCAGCGATTCAGACACACGTTATGCCACAGATTGAACTCAACATGGTGTGGCTTCTCTCATCAATGGATATAGCCATTAACGTGTTAATTTGCCGCCAATTCCGCCTTAAAGCCAACTTCTTCGCTACAGTTAGCACAAACAACGTGGGAAGGTTTGGTAAACAAGTTACAAGGGCATGCGAAGCCGATCACGTGATAGAAGAATCTCAGCAGTGATTTAAAGGACTTTTGTAAGTCAGAGAGTCCGGAATTTCTCTAAATGTCCTGGTTGTATCTTTCCCCTGAACAATCATGAACCTAGAAACACTCTGAACTTTTCACATAACCTTTTCTGTCCCCAGGCAAAGCAACACAGCAACAGAACCCAACTACGCATTTCTCAAGCTCGGCGAGACAGAAGCTTCGTAGAAACCGAACCTTCGTAGGATTCTGAGGCTCTCTGTAAAGGTCGTGCACCTAGAGCCTTACCCAGGCGTCCCAAATACTAGCCTCTATATAGCAGTTCCCCCGACTTCTGGCGTGGCGACCTAATCAGGAATGTAATGGCTCTAGCGCGACTGAGACGAGCAGAAGTAGAAGTTTTCACGGGCTAAATACAAGCGTTGAGGTAAAAAAGTTAGGCATACACCCAAATTCATCACGACTAAGAGTTGGAAGCTGTATAAATACTGAGTCAGCTGTGCCGGTGAGGCCTGAGGGATGCTCACGCGGGAACGGCATGGAATCTCAACAATGGCAACAGAGGCTGCTAACTCAGATCTTACTTTAAAGGAATCACAAAGCTAGGAGCTACATATTGGATAAGTCGTTTTAAAAGCTGAAAAAGCTTTCATTTGAGTGACTAGAAGGTAGAGGAGCTAGTTCTATACTCTATGCCAGATAGACATGGGTACTCGTGCGCATATACCACTCAAAAGAATTCGAAGATGTTGGCTGCCGACACATTTAACGACAAGCCGGCTAGGTTATGCAGCAGCTTAGGTTGACGCAAGCGCTTAAAAGTTTTCCAACAAAAATTTAGCATTGCTCTTACCTTTATATACCACTTTGAAAGCTTGGACACTGTAAGCTTGGACGCTAAATTCCTGTATGTTGGCCTAGCACACTAGGGAAGTAAATGCCATAAAGGACAGACTAAAATGTAGCAATTCGCCAGTGACAGCACGCTGAGTTTAGGGTAGCTTTATAGGCGAGGGCCCACTCACAAACACAGGACCACCCATGAAGCACCGCGCCTCTCCAAGCATTATTCTATGCCACGATGAGTGAAACGCCAACAATTCATGACGTTTGTGTCGAGGTGGCTCTTGCGTGCGTTTGTTGCAGCATCTGCGGGGCAGTTGTCTACTGTAGCATGCGTCACGGTATATTCTCTTAAAAATCCCAGACACCTCAGCAACTGGGTCACGGAAACATTGTTAACGGAGCATGGGAAACCCATGGGCGTGGCTGCTGTTGGTATCCCAGGATCTAAATGAGCTCATGATGCCATGAGTGGACGGGGAATAAGCATCCCTCGAAAAGCAGTGGTGCAGCCTGCCAAGAAGCTCGGCCTGTTTGTACTGGATGGCTTGTGGCATTGCTTGATTAGAAACCGATATATTTAGCGTAAGCCTTAGTAAATCACGAAGGCGTCACGTGGACTCCGGTGAACGGCCAACTCGCGGACCCAAGGAAAGTGGAGGCGCCTGCAGTTTCACAGCAGGTCTCACACAAATAAGAAGGCGACGTTGCTTCATAAACAGCGCTTTAATTGCTCCAATTTCTGATTTTTCCGGATCTGTTTTCCCGTTTGCTCGGCTGTGATAAGCCCTACCCTTGTAAAAGGCCTGGGCGGCTCGAAGAGGCCACTTCAACGGGCGCTCTAGCCGGCGTATTCAACAAATTTTCACCCACTGAAGGCATGGAACCCATGTTGGGATGATTGCCCAGCATGAAACGGAAACGTCATCTCACTTCGTCAGGGTCTCTCAAGCAGGAAAGCCGACGGAATTGCACAGGCCTCTACACTGCGTCAGAATAGTTTGAGAAGGAATATATACATGAAACGATTCAAGAAATGTGTACTGAGGTTTAAAGAGGAGGAGTGGCGAAATGCTGCCCTTGGCTGCAGTGTCGCGCCTCAACGGGTCGCTAACCCCCCTTGGAGGTCCCCTCTCATTTGTGACCCGGCCACCAGTGACTCCGTTCCGAGCAGTCTCTAATGCTTTCTTTTTGTTTTTACGGGCTTCTTGCCTTCTCATTTATAGTTCCACAAAGATATTTTGGTTGTGATCAAAAAAAGTGGGAAAGCCTATGAGGTATGAGGCGCGGGTCAGCTGTGCGCGGCATGATTTGTGAAGGTCCCCCCTCCTGCATCAGCAGCAGGGTTGTTGCTGTGGGAACCTTAACCCTCGTGTATCTAGGCTGAAATACTGTATCGGATTGACTGAAGAAGCTTGTTGTTTTATCGCAGTTCGTGCAGCTTAACGGGGGGTCGGGCCCGGCACCTTTCTAAGGGTTTGCAGCCCTAGGCGAACAAACCGCAGGAGGCTCTTTCTCACCTGGACGTGCCAAGGACATGAGCCGGGTGGTAACCCCCTGGGGCAGTACCGCATATATGTATTTTCCTGTGTCATATCTGCTGTTCTTTCTGTCCCCATCTGCTGCTTACTCCATAGAAGAACAAACCCTCACTCTTCGCCGCTAAAGCCGTGAGGCGGCCGCCCAGGGCAGCGCATCATACTCTCCCCGCAACTCTGTTCTCACTTGATCGTCTCTTCTCCTTTTTCATCCGATTGATTTATTTTTATTTTTATTTTTGAAGAGTGGAGCCGATCGGTGTACGAAGGGCCGAGAGCGTGTGGATGCACAAGCGGTGACCTCCCCTCGTCCGGCTGCCTTACAGACGCTGCGCCACCATTTAAACGGTCTACTTTGCTCTTAAAGCACATTTTTTCATTTGTCCGGCTAACCTTTTGCAATTTCTAGGTTCTGTTGGGATATGAGGGGCTGATCCATTCGCGTGTGGACACCCGTCAGCGAGCCACCCCGCGCCACGACGTGAAACGGTTAAGCAGACTTATCTTGGCCTCTTTCTTCCGCTTCTCAGGCTCTTTGCCTGCCTACCTATCGGGACCTTCACCTTTTACTTTCTTTCTTCGCCGTTTTAGCCGTCGTTAAGGGGCCGTATTCCCTGTAGCAGACACAGAGCCCCAAGTGTGGGAGAGCCTTCGTTTGGTTGCACCCCGGCGCTGGCCGCGAAGGTGGTTGTACGATAAAGAGCTTGGTGTAGTGGACCAGCTGTTGCAGCATACAGCGCACTAAGGGCTTCCTCAGTTTTCATCTGCAAAAGTTTGGGGCTTTATGGCCGCTGCTGCATGCCAAAGCTTGGCTTCTGGGGCAGCTGCCGCATTCCAAGGCCGACCTTCAACATTTTTTTTGGTTCCGAACAAGAGCTTAACCACCCTCTCCTTTCCGTTTGGCCCTTGTCTTCCGTAAGGTGGGAGGAAAGTGATAGCAGCGTTGGCGGCAGCAGCAGACGGACATTGCCTCCACTGCAGCACAGCAGCAGACACATGCACAGAGGCGGCTGCGTGGAGCCTTCGGCTCCAAACTCTGTTGAGGAAGGTCGGAGTTTAACTCTTGACGGAGAGTTCTTGACCGATGAGATCTCAGCTGTAAGCGCCCGAAGGGGTACTCAGCGAACCACCGGTCCCACTGGTGGGGGAGCTCTAAAGCGGCTAAGGGGCCTCAGTGAGGAAGATTCTGTTTCTGTTGAAGATAAAACTTCTCCAAAGACGTCTGCTACATTGGCCAGTGGTGAGAAGGAGAGGTGGAGGCTCTTGGAGCAGTTGTCTCAAGTCATTCCGACGGCTGGGTCTCTAATCCCAGAAGCGGGCCCATCGTCAAATCAATGCATGGACATCCCGAAATCGGGAGAAAGTGAGACTCTAGACTGGGAAGCGTGCAACCGTGCCTTGGACAGGCTCGTGAGGGCCAGCAAACCCCAAAGCAATGTGGATGTCGATTGGGACACAGGCCCTTCAAGTATCACTAGGGACCTGAGCTTGTTCGATGTGCCACAGGGAGCAAGCTCTGACGTCCATGATTCTCCTGGTACCTACACCCAAGAGCACAATGACCACTTGACTGCGTTGGTTGGAGCGCCATCAGACGGCTCATCTGTGTTCGTTGCGAAGGGTGGACAGGGCGTGAAGCGAAGTAACAGCAACGCGGCAGACCCTATGAAAGAGAGACAGAGACGAGAGTTGCAGCAGCGAAGGACCCTTGATTTGGCTTCGCAGATAGTGTCGAGGTTTAGAGGAGCCCGTCGCCCTGGAGTGTTGCAACTAGTGCATCGATTTTTCTCCTGTAGCAGCCGTCAGGTACGGGATCCCCAGGAGCTCGAGAAACTTGTGGGAGCCTGCTGCTACATCATTGCAAGGCAGCAAGGAGATGACATGACATTAAATGACGTGACTGCGCAGCTGGAGAGGCGGCAGGGTACGAAGGGGAAACAGCGCTGCCGCTGTATTAGCCGCTGGGTGGTAAAGGTGTGTGGCAAGTTGCAGCTCAGATGTCTTCCCAGACACGGTGATGTTGAGGTATTGGCGTCGAATGCTTTGCGACGAATTTGCGGCCACCTCAAGATGCTGCTGACACAGCAGGAGCAACAGGAGCTACTTTTGCTTCAGAGTCTGAAGGAAGCGTACCGACAGTGTTTGCAGGAGGATGCTACGGAAACCCACGATGGCAACAGCAACCAGCAGCAGCAGAAGGACACAGCTCTTGCGGAGCTAGACGATGAGGACCTACTTGGACTGCTGTTGTTGCAGCAGCAAGAGGAAGCCGCTGCAAGTTCTCCCACCATGGAGGTCGGGTCAGGCTCTACTGGAGAGGATGGTCTCCCTGATCTTTACGATTTCCTGGAGCAGTTTGACCGGGATTGCAATGCAAAAAAAGTGCAAATAGAAGACGAAACTTGGCACCAGCCAACAGCAACAGTAGACAGAGAAGTATCTCTTGGTGTTGGTGGTTCAATGCAACTGGCAGTTCCTACAGGGCGCAAAGGGGGCAATACGGATTCTTGTTCGTCTAAGTGGGATACTGTGGGTCCTTCCGATGTCCAACTTTTGGGGCAAGAAGCATCCGACCCCTCTATTCTTGATGCACAGATACAGCAGCACGAGTGCGTGTTACGGTTGTTGCGACTGCTGCCGAGTGCTCAACGCATCAAGCTAGATCATTCGATTTGGCTTCAGAAACAAAGGAAGGCCGCGCTGCAGCAGCTGCGTGAGCAATCTGCTATAGTGATAAAGTGTGTGGGGCTGTTGCAGCAGCTAACAAATGTGGCATTCGCAGCTGCAGCCAAGAAAGGATGCCTCCCCGCCCCCGCAGTAGCCTCTGAAGAATGCGGAAAGGATACTGAGGCATCGGAAGGCCATCACGCAGAGGCACAACGAAAAGATGCGCAGCTAGGGATGCGTGTTGAGGGAGAAGATCCACTTGATGAACACTGGGTGAGGATCTTCGTGCTTCGTGTTTTTCTAAATGTGCAATATCTGGCACTAAGCAGTTATTGTGAATCCGCATGTATGGAAAGCATGCCCAGTGGGACATATCAGGGCTTCAGAGAGTTTCTTTGTGATTTTATGACGTCGTGTGTTTTACAGCGAGCTTGCGGAAGATGCGACGCGATTTCCACTGCGGCTCACTTTGTGATTGTTTTCGAGTGCCTCCAGGTCAGCCTGCCTCCGTGTATGTCGATGTCTGAATTGTGTTTGTCGATTTTGTCTTTTGGTCCGACGCTCTCTTTCTTCCCGCAACAGGCCTGACCCAAGCATACCAATCTTCAGATGGTCTTTGCCTCTTCCGACATTTTCTTTCTCCTCGTGTTTCTTAGGGTGGCAAAGTGAAGCTTATATTGCCACAACGTGCGAGACTTCCTGCGGACGTGCTGTACGCTGAGTTTGTAGCTCCAATATTCTTTATTTGCTCAGGTTCCCGTGTTCCAACGAGTGGTTCTGGAGGCACTTGAAGTGGATCGTCGCAGCGTCTACAAAAGACGTCGCGAGCAGCTTCATGTTGTGCTAAGCATCTTCAGGTCAGCATTGGTGTTTTGAAAAAATCACACGTTTTGCATTTATCCTGACGTATGCGAAATATTATTCCGTCACCAAGTGGGCAGCTTTTTTGCACAGTAATGATGGAGACAGCTGTGGGAGGTGCTCTTACGGTTTACGGTTGCAGGAAACTTCCTGGTGCAGAGGACGCAACGGTCAAGAGATTGGGAGCCCTTCTGCTCAATGCTATCAACAACCCAGAGACGACCAAGAAGTTGTTGCATATAGCAGAAACTGTGCCGTTGCGGGCGCCTGCTGGCGAGGGTCCCGATGCCCTGTCGGAGGAAAGGTCCAGCGCCAGTGGCCAGACTAGTGGTCAACATAGCAGCCAGACGCAATCTCACTGCAGCACGGAAGATGTCAACTCGAGAAGCGGCGGAAACAACCGAGGCCACAGTCCTGTACGGACTGCGCTTCCTGCAGCTTCAGCGAGGCCTACGGCTGCCCCTGGGGGTACTTTGACTCCCAAGGATCTCTGTGCCGCCGAAACAATTAGCAGTGCTGCTGCCGCTGCTGCTTTAAAGGAATTGGAAGAGGGTGATCCTGTACTAGCGGAGACTCCGATGGCCCGTGTGGTGTCTCTGCAATACGAAAGGACACAGCAGCGATGGGTCTGCAAGTGGAGGGAGGGGCTAGGCACGGGAGGCCGTTGGCACAGGCGTTGCTTCTCTGTCGTAAAGTATGGAGAGGATGGTGCCCATACGCTAGCTGCTGCCGTGGCGAAAAAGCTAAGGGACAGGCGGAGCCAGGAAGCTAGCGGGATGAAGTATAGTAGCACCACGAGCTCGGATATATCGCCGGTCGTGGTAGATTTTAATTCAAGTGGTGGGGTTTCAAAAAGGGGCACGAGAGGGGCCACAGCGAGTGAGCCGGCTGCTCACAACTCACATACAGCTGGCGTCACATCTAGGATTCGTAACCGGCGTACTGCAGCAGGTTCATTCACAGCTGCCGCAGCTGCTTCATTTGAAGAAGCAGCGATTCGTCAAGACGCAAGCTCTTACTCTTTGTCTCATCTTGGGGAAAGCAACCGTGACTCTCTCATTGCAAACATGCCGACAGACCCGAACCTGTCTTCTGTTGTGGCTTCTGCCGCTTACAGCGATGAAATGGAGCGCCTCGCGCAGCTCCTGCAGAAGGCTAGAAATAACCCATTGCTTGCGAAATGGTTGGATGAGAGGGCCCCGCCGCCGGGAGCAGCTGCACTGCGGGCTGCAGCAGAATCTATTGTTCCCTTTCTTGCGCTCCAGACCGAAGCAGACAAGGTATCAGCAGCAGTTCCTGTTCCTTTCGGACAGAAGCAATCACTCCCGAGGAGGGGTAGAGTGGCGGGAGCAAGAGAAGGCATGTGACCTGCCGTGCACCCGTTATGTTGAGACCTGCACTTGTTCTGCCCTACCAGAGGCCCGTCCGGTTTGTGAACGCGCTCGGGCTCCCCTATGCTGTCAAAGGATGCACGACATTTTTTGTAAGATTGTAAGGGAGAGCCGCAAGTGTGCGGTGCGATGGTGGGTATTGGCTAGCACGCTCTTTTGTAACCGTGCTCTTATCGCTCGTTTTGGCAGTGGTGATCAGCTATCTTAATGTGGAGGGGTCGTGCTTCATGTCACCAAACAGCCTTATCGCATATGCGACGCAGTGAGCAAAGCCCCTTATCTTCTTTTTGACTGCGGGCATTTCGGTGTGTGGATATTGCCTTTGCGTGTGAGGGACGTGCGCCAGAATTCAGCGTGCCCTTTAAATATGTACACTGTACGCAGCAACATGCATGCATGTATTCGTCGGATCCTGCGTGCCTACTGTATTGCCTCCGTGGGGTTGTGAGCTGTCAGAGCTCGATGGTTTTGCAAACGCAGCCACCCAAGCCATCCTCGAAGTGATGGCGCTCTACAGTGTGGGAACACACATTTCCATGCAGTTTTGGCCCGTTCAGTTGCGAACTTTCTAAGTCGGGCGGGGCTTCCTGCGCTGGTCGTCAATTGGCGGGAACACGTGGATCAGAGGCGCGATCTGGGGTGACCCAGCGAAGCTCACAGAGCAAACATTGAAGGGTCTTTTTCGAGCGGCATACAACGAATCGGTTTTACTGTTTCCTCTTGAGCCGCAGTAAATCGCGTCTGTGATTTCTTTGATCACCCGCGAGCTAGGTGCCGAAGGCCCTTTGCAGAGAAGTATGAAGTGTGTCACAGAATGTATGCAGTGGTAGTGGCAGTGCCTGTGAGCCACAGCATCAGTAGTAGGACCATATATTGAGTGCACTGGGGTCGTCCTCCTGTATAGGTGGGGTTGTACCCGCTCTCTGGCGTAGGATATTCTGGCGTGAATGGACCGGGGACAGTGTCGTAGTAACTCAAGGCGCGCCACAAGTTAACTACTCCGTTCGTTCCAACAGCTCCTGCAGGCAGCACTAGGGCGTGTGCCACAGCAAGTCAAATTACGTTGCCGTACCACGCAAAATTGTGTGGTGCATTCACATTGGCAGGCGACTGCGGATGCTATTTGCTATGTCGAAGGCATACCCGCCAAGGCTTTGGATCCCGTCACAGAGTACATTATGGCTTGCTCTACTTTTCTGCTTGCCGGCTCGGTGGATTCCTGCCATCCTATGGGATTTGTTCTCTCGAAATATCCCCAAAGAGCGGCAGCCATCCCTGCTACAATTGGAGCGGCGAAGGAGGTGCCGTCGGAGTAAGTGTAGCCTGAAACAGCTAAAGCACCACGAGTGGCGGGTTCTCCTTACGTCTCGTTTGCGCAAAGCAAGTTTTCAGCGTGCTGGACCCAGTGCTAGGGGCTCCAGGTTGGGGAGCCTCATCACGGTGTGAGCCAGCATTGGAGAAGATGCTTTGCTCTTGGGGCTATCGCTTTACCCTAAAGAAGCTAGCGAAAAACCTGTTGGAAACTCACAAGAAGTGCAGCGCCGGTTCCCTGAGTTAGCTCTGTAATTCGTCCCAGCATATATCAAGGTCCCAGGAGCTGCAACGTCAACACTTCTACTTCCGTAGTTGGAAAAGGAAGCTCTGAAGCCCGATATGTCGCTTGCCATGACGTTGACCAGCCCGCGTAAGCGGAATGCCCCAGGAGTGAAACTGAGAAGATTTGTAATGCAAGGAGTAGCTGCGCTGCCAGCACCGCTCTTCGGAGCAAATACAAGCAAAGTTGATCATCAGTCACTCTTCTACCAATACATAGTCTACGGAATTCAAGCAACTGGGAATTACCATATTCCCATCTGGTTCAGTTTGCTATCATTCACTGAAACGCATTCGGAGCTCACTAGCATCTCTCGTTTTCGTCAATATTACACCCTGCATTCCCCGCCGCTGTGACAATTAAGTGATCATGTCTAAGCGCACGTAGAAATGCCTCGTATTCCGCAGAGACAAACCTGATATGTCACCAGCAGCGCATCTTTACAGGCTATTTAAAGCATGATGACAATTCCAGCATGCAAGAAGATGGAACATGCATGCTTGAAAAGGATAACCCACTGGGAGCTGTACCGCGCAAGTGCTAGTTCACATGAATTGTATGTAAAGTCGTTTTGCCACAGGCGTAACAAGGTTGATGCTGTTTTTACCCGGGCCCGCCGTAAGAGTGGTTTGAGACCCGGGCCTTCATCTTCACCGCGTAGTCAAGAGCAGGGATAGTTGCAGAGGTCCAGACACCTCGCTCGCTCCCAACACGAAGGCACATCACCGTCGGATTAGGGAGGACACCTCGGCCTCCCTTTCCGTCATGAGCACGAGCAGCCGCCACGGAGGTGACTGATGTGCCGTGACCAGAATCATCTGTAAAGGGGTGTCCATTGTCTTCTACAAAATTCTGGCATGACACGCAAAGAAACAACACCGTTGGAAAGCCGACGGCATACGTAGTGGTGCACCATAATTTTTTCCGGAACTAACTACTTAGCGTGACACGTTCTGAACTAAATAATTGCTGCACGATTTGAACAAAACGATGCCCAAAAGTCTGTGTTCAGCACAAAATCGGGAAATTGGACCATCCCTTTTTTTTAAGCGAAAAAGAACCTGCCCCGTTGCCCATAACGCTCACTAGCGTCCCATAAAATACCACTGCTTCCTCAAGAGCAAGTCACCCCACACAGCTTTGACTCCTAATGTGCTCTGTAACAGCACAAGTCGATTTTAGCTACTTCACCGCGCTCGTACATTTGCATGATGATGCTGCACTTCAATGCTCTGCTTGAAACACGCTTTCCTTGGGACTAAACGAGGTGGCCATGAGAATAATTTTCTTACCCAGCCAAAGCAGTCGTCAATATAGCCATTTCCATCATTATCGATGCCATCAGAGCAATCTGTCTCGCCCGCATTGTCCCAAAATATGCTCTTTGCAATATCAAAGTCGTCAATAAAGTCTTGGTGCAAATAGCATCCAGTATCCAATATCGCCAGCACCACAGGTTTTGTGTCTGTGCTCCAAACAATCCAAGTCCTTGTACTGCTATAGAAACTTCATAGTGGTATTTTGCTTAAGCGGTCACCGTTGTGCAGTCAATGTAGCCACCAGCGCTTTTGTATAGTAAACATGTGTGTTCACTGGGAAAGCAGTCTCTAAAGTATTGCGTTAAAGTGCTTCGTAATCGAGAAAGCAATTTTTGCATTGCTCCTAGTGAGGTGTCCAGCGCCTGTCCATTTTCATCCATTTTTACTTACTTTCTGTCGCCTCTAGTTTCCGCCACGTCCTGTCGGCTTCAACGGTAAAATTCCCAAAAAACGAGTGCAAGTACCACTGTCTCATTTGAAAAGGATCACCAAGTAAGCCTGACGGGGCCCGCAAAAGCTGAGGCGACGTCGCACCGTCGTTGACTGTACCTTTTATAGGCTCTTGCAGTGACATGTTCCCTTGTGAATTTGTCGCTAATGAACCCAGCCGTTGAACATCTACCTTCCGGTCCAACGATATCTTGTCTACGCACGCTACGGCAGCAGTTATTACCCTTCCGAGCGCCCCTGCCACCTCATCTGTGCCACTGGAGAGCGATTTCGCCACTTCCCTAATTTTTGGCAGAAAGTCAAGAGACGGTTGGTCTGACTGTGCGTCACACACAGATATGAACAAAGGAAGTTGAAGCGTGCCGCCTAGTCCTTGCAGTTGGATGGAGCCTGGGAGTTGACACTGTCGTGGTGTTCTTTTCATCACGTCATCACTCAATTTGCTGAAAAAAGCTCGAATGGTCAGAAAGCCGGAAAGTCTGCTCAACAACTTAGGGGCTGCTGAGGCTATTCAAGATATATGCTCACAGTGCTGGTGCTGATGCGAAGAATATCTGTGCTAAGAGTTCCATAATACGCTGCCTTCATCGATGGACCTTCTAAATACCTCATTCTTAGCCGGTCCCGGCAGTTCGCTAAACAACCTGTTAGGCTCAAGCCTAGCTTGGCATGCAACCCTAGAGCTCGTGCAAAAACCCAGAGGGCAAGGTGACGCCCGTTTACGACCTCACGGGTCGAATATTCCTGCAGCTCGTTTGCTCCCACGCGGTCTTGCATATATACTCCACCACGAAGAAGCACAACGCGGCCCTGGAGGGAGCTGTCTCTTGCACCAAACACCTGAAGCGGAAAGGTTTCCTTACTTTGAAGCTCATGCAAGGACGGCGGCACTTTCTTTGGCAGGCCTTGCAAGCACTTAGGATCCCACGCAACTATGAGTCGGGACTGCTTTTTTCCATGTTCTTGCTTCCCCCACACATCTGCGAGGTCCTGCACCAAAATTGTTAAATGGAGAAAATGACGAGGTCTTCGTGGGTCTGTTTGTTGCGATTTGCAACGAGAAACACGAAAAAGAGGAAAACACAGCTTTTGCCATTTTGGCTGCGCAGAATACTTCCTGATAAATGTTGCCAGCTGAAAGGAGGCCAGATGCTTGCCTCTCGAAAATTACTTCTGGTCTTGAGGGGGCCGTAAGTAGCCGTATCATCTTCCTTGCCATGGTGCTTGTATGCTCCCGAACCGCATCTTTTCCTGCGCTGTTCAGGGTCCTGAGGAAGCCGTTGCCTACGCTCCTGAAGGTAAAAGCTGGCGCAGAGGGATGTGCGCAGATGCTCTCGCCGTAAGGTTTCACTACTAGGAAGCGGCGTTTGCTCAGTGACCTCGTTGGAGCCACAAGAGGACGCCTTGGCAAGAAGCAGCACCCCGATTGCCTTCAATGCGCACAGTCTCAGAGCGTACATTCTCCTTTCCAAGAAATCTGTTGAAATATTTACTCTTTTTCTGCATACAGCGAAATGTGATGCCCCGCTGTACTCAGTTCTGCCTAGTGATTGTGCATGTGATGGCGCTTATGGGAAGCGGCATTGGGATGGGAAGATAAGGGAAAACTAAGATGCTCAAGTCCTGGCAAGACTACCACAGAATGTTCTGACTACAGTTTGGTGTTAATTCGAATTCCTTCGCATCGTTAGCTCAGCCAGGGGGAACTCAGATGTAGCAAAAGCCGCACAAATGGTCGGTCAGTCTACAATGCAGCCCATTCCTTCATAAATGCTTCAAGCATCAGGAAACGTAATTTGTGAAAGCAGTTACACTCGTTTTTACCAAATCTACTCTTCACTGCACCATGTGCATGTGTGCCCC
This sequence comes from Eimeria tenella, assembly GCF_000499545.2. Taxonomy (NCBI): domain Eukaryota; phylum Apicomplexa; class Conoidasida; order Eucoccidiorida; family Eimeriidae; genus Eimeria; species Eimeria tenella. Next base: position 678,839 of record NW_013543395.1, on the reverse strand, counting down.
TCCCAAGTGTTAAAAGACTCGAAGTCGCACTGCGTTAACAATGCGATCCGTCAAGTGACTCTCTGACACTCAGTAACAAATGAAAAGATGCTCTCACTCAAAAAGTTATGCCTGGTGGGTTAAGCGTTTTGCTCCAAGTAAAAACGTACGGAGCTGCACTGAGTAAATGTTCGAACATGGAGGCAGCGCAAGTAGACAATCGCTAGCAATTATGTTCCCACTGTCCACAAGGCCGACGGAAGAACGCAAAATAAAGTGCCCCAGTATATATGAAATTCCACTTAGAGCTGATGCAAAGCTTACCGCCTCGTTGGGGCTGGGGGTCATTTCTTGAGACATGACAGCAACCCCACCAGCGCCCCCAGTACTTGCAAGACAGCCAGCGACAGCATGCAATACCTTGGGATCCTTTATACTATTCAGAAGTGCATTTCGCACTTAGTGACGAGAGTGAGAGGTATTTGGCTTGAAAACCATGCTACGGCAAGCAGGACGAAGAAAAATGTGAAGCCACCTGAACCGAAAACCCGTGCTGGTTATCACCGAAAGCCTATGACCTTTCACAATAGTCGTCTCTGTAGATATCTTCATAATTTTCCGCACCTTATGCACGTTCCCTATTCCATGAATACCCTGTCGCAGGTCCGACAGCCAGTGGCAACAACAGATTGCGGACTTCACTGCGTGGAAACGCTGGCCTCTGTTCACGGAAGCAGCAACCATGGCAGGGGCTATCTTGTCGACTGAGCGCCGAGGCCGGGAAATCGAGCACAAGCAGGATAGGGCAGCCTCTTCGAGGGTGGTTCCCCGTTGCCGTTCTCGCTGCACGAAAGGAACCCCGATCCCTGCGCGACTCAGCACTACAAGCCGCGGCAGTATCGGCACGAACACGCGGAAACGGGAGATTGAGGTGCCTGATCCTCACTGTGACAAGGAGAACTCATGTTGCAACGTAGCCGGGGCAAATAATGGTCCAGCGGCCAGCGCCAGCAACGATCGCAGTGCAAACGCTGGCAGGCCACCTAAGCTTCAACGCAGACTTACCAGCAACGCTTCGGCCCTGCATGGTGCGCCAACAACTCACGCTTCACATGACAGAAAAGGAGATGACTCCGGAGGGGACAGCGGGGCCCCAAGACTGCATCGCGAGTTAAAAGGGCTAATTCACGCGATGCCTTTGAAAAGCCGCCGCGTTTCTGCGTACTTTCCTGACTGGAACCTCGAACAAAAACTTGATTACCTGCTGAAGATGGGCGTGGTTGCGACAACTAAAGTAAACGAGAGCGAAGAGGTCCATACACTCAGCATCTGCAGTCAATTCGCAGAAGAAAATCACTTGGCGATGCTCCAAGACAGTGACAGGGTGTCGCATTACAGAAAGGTAAACGAGCCAGCGAGCCCCTGACGTTCAACAGTTTTTCTGGTTATTACACGATATCATTGGGCAGAAAATGACGTTTGGTTTGGGTGCAGTTGTTTTCTTTTTGTCTCTTCGTTAGAGTAGCTTCAATTCTGTATCGAAAATTCGCTGTTGTCGTTTGTTCACTTTGAGGTTCAGGGTTTCTTTTCAAGTGCTTATGGTTGGAGTCTCCATTTGGCATGCAGAATTTCATCAGTTGAGGGTACGTGGGCTATTTAGAGCCCGGCAGATGAAGACTGTCGTCTCCTGTTTTCTGTGTTATAGGCGATGCACTGGGTAGGAGATCCTTCTAGTGGAGGCAAGAAACTAGTAGAAGGACGTCGAGTGCTCGAAATTGGCACGGGTCCGATATGTTTACTCTCCATAAATGCAGTAAATGCAGGCGCCAAGCACGTTGTGGCCCTAGAGGCATCTCGCCCTTCCCATTGGCGGGCCAAAAAGTTTGTAGAGGCGATTGGGATGAGCCACAAAATCGATATCGTGCACGGCTACTCCAAGCGTATCCCGGTTGAGCTGTTTAAGAAACCGGAAGTGGTGATACATGAAATCATCGGCGACTTCGCTTCACAGGAGGGTTAGTGGCCGCCCTTGGCAACTTTCGTCTTTTTTAAAGTAATCGGTATCTGAGCAGTGCCAGATAGTAGTCAAAACGCGAACCGACCGTGTGCATCTCACGTGCGTGTACGTTTTCTGGGTGATTTTCAGGGGTTGCAGATGCCCTTCTGGACGTGCAGGAACGCACAGGCTCTATTCCTTTAAGCATTCCATTTGGCGCGGAAACTCTCATTTGCCCGGCCAGTTTGCCGGAGCCCGAGCATTTCCTTTATCCTGCGCATTCTTACGAAGTAAGTCGCGCCTGCATCAACGCTGATAATGTCTTTCAGAGTTGCCGTGCCGTCCGTGTATGAACCTGGAGAGAAAGCACCATGTGTCATCTTGCCTTAACTAGCACTCCAGTGACGGTATCGTAAGCGTGTGAATTTTGCATGATTCATGTTGTTGAGGTAACTGGGAATGTTTAGGTGTGACGTGTTACTGGGGGATTCGCTTATGTGTAAGACGCGGTACTATAACAGTAATGGGAGCTTAGCTGCAGTGTCCCCGCTATCGATGTCTCCATTTCCTCTTTTTTCAGGGCCGGAGTATTCTCTCTCCGCGTCGAATTCTTCTACAGTCCGTACGGTTGAACACAAGCCATCTGTTGTTGAGTGAAGAGTTTCAAGCATTTGAGACGCTGAAGTTCCAAAGCCCCATGAAAAATCAGATGGAGCAGAAGAAGACGCTCAAGTTTGTGATAAGTAAACCTGGTTCCATGGCGGGGCTTCTCACTGTCATCAAGGTAAGCATTGAACGAGCAGGGTTCCGCAGGACAAGGTTCCACAGTAGAGGGGCATAGCCACTGTTTGTCTTGGTAGATGCAGAATCTACAGGTCTCTACCACATCAGTAAACAAACTGTGGCTTTGACCATTGCCATTTAGATTGAGATATACCCTGGGACATTCTTTGGGACCTTCCGAAATGGGGAGACGGACTCATGGTATACATCGTTGGTATTGCTGCCAGAGGAGGTGAAAGTAGAGCCGGGAGACGTAGTCAGCGTTGAATCGTGTTCGGACATGCGGAACTACTGCAAAGTCAGCAGCCCCAAATCACCTCTAAAGGCTGGTTCCAAGACAGACATGGGCTCTGTTCTTGTGTCCAAACCCACCTACTCTTTCACCGTCAGTATCTACAGGCCATCCTTCAGCTTTCGCAGAGCCTACAGAAGTTTCCCACCGATTGTGGTTCCCTTTGAAGAACAGGCGCCAGTTCTCTGCGGTGCTACGCGCAAGTATGCAGATAAACGGTAACCGTGACGCTGCAATTTATAATTACTCGGGGCCATTATTGTTTAATTCATATGTTGGCAGTTTACGCCCGTCTGACTGTCACCAACGCTCCGTGGAGGAAACCTGACTTCAAATTGTCACGTTTATATTCTATGAGTGTAACGTCAATATTGTCAAAAGCCTCCGAACGCCGCTGAAGTCTGCGGCAGAGCACCGTTCTTCCCCGTGGACAGAGCTGTCTGTGACAACTCCGCTGAATTTAGAGTATTGCACAGGCAGGCCTACACAGCGATTTTCGCTATTCTCTGCAAGACTGCCTGGCTTCATAGAACGTTAGGCTTCATAGTACGTTACAGAGCTTACCCGCGCATAGCAATAACTGAATTTAAAGGAAGGGCATCAGGCGCTACTCTGTGTCAGCTCAAGTTGAGAGTGCGTGCGTCCTTGTGCAGCTATCCTGCGACACGCTCTAACACTGGAAACTGGAGCTGTTGCCTAGCTAGCTGGCGTGCGCTTAGACCTCATATTGAAAGTATCCGGCTTATATGACTCCAAAGAAAATCTGGAGCCTCAATAGTCCTCACGATTCCGCACTGTAACGACACTTCCATTTCCTATGAGTGCCGAGTAAAAATGTCAACCGTACCTGCACTTAGCACTTAACACGCCAAGTTGCACCACTTACAGGCGACTCCACGAACTGCGTTGAATATAGTTGACATATTGTGCGCGCCTTCTGTAGTGCCATAGTAGTTGACAGTGTTCCAGGGTTTGGGAACGCTGTACTGTTCTATAGCTTGTTCATTTGTAACGGGTGTCTGCACGTGCCATAAAAGTCATTGCACACCTCAAGGCCACGATTTCTCCTTCGAATTGAATCAGCAGTTGCATGCGGTGCTCAGTGGCTCACTGACACCCCTCCGTGGAACCTGTTCCTGATGTGAACAGTCTTTGAGGAACAGGCCTCTTCAGCAGTACATGATCCAGAGTGCACTGGACTGCAATGTCTTTCTTGCAGAGAACAACCCGGCTCCTCGCAGCATGCCGCTCCTTTCTGTTCGCTGCTTGCCTCCTGTTTGCTTGTAGTCAATGTTCACTTGGTAGTTACTGCTGTGCTGCTGCCGGGTCTGCCACGCGGCCACTAAAGAGGGTTAAGTTGGTGTCTCCATCTACGAAGCGCAGCTGGAAGACAAAAGGCTTGTCAATGATAACGTTTATAGGTGTCTTGGGCATTGGCATTGCACGAAGCATCATGATCATTGCAGACGCAGCTGTTGCCTCTGTCCCTTCTTCGTTGACGTCGATGTCTGCCTGGTGAACAAAAGAAGAAACAAACAGGTCACGATCGCCCGTCATCTCTGAGAAGTCCGCCTTGTCCACTCTGAACATGTCCGTGGCACCCATGCTTCCAAAGATCTCGGTGAGATCGACTTTGTTGTCGTCTGCGGACAACTTGAACTTGGGCACAGTGAGGTACATTTCTTCTTCGAAACTCCTGTCGTTGGCGCTGGACTCCATGTCAGAAATCGCGGTCTCAATTAGCTGAGGGTCGTCGACCATGGCCTTCTCGAAGCTTGCCAAGTCGTCTGGCATGAAGAAGTACAGACGGAGGCGGGCGTCCGAGTATGGCAGGCCAACAGCAAGGAATTCCTTCTTCATAGTGACCAAAAGGGGGGCCTTATCCAGCTTCCCCCTCATGAACATAACCTGCTTCGGTCCAGCGGGTGTAGAGAAGACACCTTTTGAGGTACCAGCAGCACTGAACTGGGTGAGCCAAGGCGCTTTGAAGTACAAGGCGTTGACCAAGACAAGGCGCGTCTGCGCTCCAAGCGCTGATGGACTCACAAGGTTCTTAATATGGTCGCGTGTGGTGGTGGCAACAAATGCATTAATTTTCTCAGCAGCAGCCGCCCCGTCCGAAAAATCGATGGTCTCGGCCTCGTGTTTTTCATCCTCAAGCTGCTTCTTAAACTTGTTGAACTGCTTATTATTTTCCAGGCCAGGATGCACGTAGAGCCGGTTGGCCACATCGACAGTGACCGCGCCGTCTTTTCGTGGTGGCTGTATCAGCTCAGGAATTTCGAACGTTTCATTGGGACCGACCAGTGCGTCCATCTGTGCCTTAGTTTGCCCCGCTGCTCCCTTTTGCGCGGCATGAAAAACGCTAAAAATGCTGAAAGGGGAAAAGACGAAGTTTGGCTTGGCCGCAATGCTAGCGCCTGCGATTTTGCCATACAGGCGCTCCGCGGTGATTGTTGAACGCTCCATTGCGCTTGTCATGGAAGTGAAGGGAAAAGCACCGGCTATAGCAAAGGCCAAATAGACGCCTTTTAGCTTACTCAACAGAGCCATTTTGATTCAGGCCAAATAGTTTGCAAAAACACAGCGGAAGCAGTGCAAGGAGAGGGTACGACGCTCACCACTGGCTGCCCTGGTCGACCAGGATGACGCCAAGGTACTCGTGAGAGATGAAGCGACTCGTTCTTAAATGCACGGAAGCTTGGAAGGTGAATGGAAAAATACAAATTTAAAAAACGAAATAAAAAGAATGCTTAGTCGGGAACAAGGACCACGGGAAAGCGTTGTTGCGTTGCTTTCTTCTTTTGAGGCTGCTGGCGCCCAGAGTGGCTCTGCGATCGTGGGACACTGGGCTGCCCAGCGACAGCACAAGGAGCAACGATGTAACGTCACGCGTCAGAGCTTACACAAAAGTATTACACTTATAATAACTGTGATAAAAATAAGTGAACAAATGCAACTGAACGCCATGGAATGTGCAGTGAACGGCTTTCGTGGCTTTTATGGGGGTTGCCACCTGGGAAACTCGATTCGGAATGCACGCTCCAAAATAGTAGCTTCTGGTGCGGCTGTTTTTCTCTCTTGCTTTTGACTGTACCCGGCTTTAGTTTACTCCAAAATTTAGAGCAAATTTGCAGCTATAATAGTACCAACACCGTTTTAGCACCAGTGGAACCAGTGGAACGAAGGTTAAGTAAGTGCCTGTTAGGCAGAGTGGTTCTAGCTGCCTAAGTTTGTAACTTAAGGTCGTGCACATTTCTTTGATAGAACAGTGCAAATGACTCGCTCAATACTTAATATTGGAACCACTTCTTAAGCACGTGCCTTACGGAGTCGCGCAATTCGTCTAGAGGGGAATGTTGGTCGCCAAAGAGAGCCGAGACTATCCGGCACGATACTGAAGAACAAAGATATCGGTACCGCCTGACCATCTTAAAAGCCTGACCATGGCAGAGGAGGCTTTGGTACGAGTTCTCGTCACTAGACGCCTTACGGACGACGACGCTTCATCGTGTCGGTGGAGGCAAGGCTATGGGAAAGAAGTTTGGGCCTCTAGGAGGAAACAGGCACTAAGTCAACACTAAAGAAAGAGACACTTGAACAGTGACTAACTTCCTGGGCCTCAATGGAGTCTGTGGGTCCCTCAATCAAGGCAACCTTGTTCAGGGCCTTGCAACCCATCTACCCAGAAGCCGTGCCGAAAAAACGCAGACCAGGAATGCAGTAAAGCTTTTACTTCGTGCCTGCGGTGATTCGAGTTTTCAGGTACCACAAAGGCTTACGTGCCAGCACCACTCTCTCTACACGGAATATTTTGGAACAATGGTTCAAGAATCGTTGTCTACGCAAAACTGTGTGTGCGCAGTTTCTCTTACACAGCTTCTGCTTTTAGCCACCGCTGAGTGTCTTTTTTTGCAAAGAAACGTGCATTGAGTGAATGCCGGCAGGGTCCCAACAAATGTCATCGTGACATGGGGCTGTGCTCTTCTCTAGTGGGAACACGCTATTCTTTCGTTTGGTTCGAGTTGTAAAAGAGAAGCATAGCCACTGAGGGCCTTCATATCATTGCACAGGCAGCTAAATTTCTTGCCGTTGCTGACTTCACCAAGCCAAAGGCTTTTAGCACAGCTTTTGCTACCCGTGAGCTGCTTCCACTTTCCCAACATTTGGGGATCTTCGGCCGCGCGACTGAAAAAGTAAAAAGACAACATGCGTAACTGCGGCACTTACGATTAAGCGGGGGAAATCTCGAAACTGATAGCTGGATGATTTGGTAAAAGAAGTTGATGGTGAAGGGGGCCTTCAAACCACATAGAAATTGCGATGTAAACGAGCAACGTAACGGCTCATGCAGGGGAAAAATGCTTAAGTGCATGCCCTAGGCTTCAAATCTTAAGCATTTAGGAAGGCCAAAGCATCGACGAACTGTACACGAGATGACTGATGGCTACCCTTGCTTACAATCATGAGCATTAGACATAGCTGGCTTGTTTTACTGAACTGCCAAGTGAAGCCTTTATAATATTTTTCTTGGCTCTGGCATGAGCCTGCATTCAGTTCTAGGAAGCCACAATAAACAGACGCCATAGCATATAACCTAGTGATATACTGCACTGTAAAAATTATTCCTAGTTGCCGCCTACAACCATGTTGAGCTGTTTAAGCTAATATGACTGAAAAGAGTCCCTGTTTACAGCTTCTATTACCCTATTGTTTTGCGCTTCATGGACGACAAGGCTGAGTCCTGTAGGGCTTTTGGCCGTGCGCTGCGCATAGCTTCGTTATGCCATTGCGAATGGAAGTTATGTTCTCTTGCTCAGGGTGAACATGATGTAGGCAGGCAGTGTCCTTCCTGACTCAAGGAAAGCAGTGTTTCAATGCGTGTGTATTGTATCCAAAAAGATAGGCCTCGCCGAATTTTCCACAACTATCTAGTGCAGGGGCCTTCGCCGCCCTTTCAAAAGTAAATCTCCTACATGCTCTTTTTATTTTCTAAAACACTGTCAAATGCGAGCATCCCTGCAACAAAGTGCTAAAGACAATTGCAGCGGCAGTTACAGGGGGCCCCCTACCCGCAGGTCTTCCGATTGGGTGGGGCGCGAGCATATCTTGTCAGGCCCATGACTCCAACTTTTGATTCTTCTCCCTATTTTTTTTCTGTTTTGGTCTCGCATTGTTCTTGACGCACAGAAGGGGAGTGACGCCAAACTCCAACTAGCAACCCCGTCGTCCTGTCGGACAACTGGCGAAATTGCCGGAAATAAACACGCTAGTCACCCCTTGGTTGCCCAGTTTATGTGTTTCTTAAGCACTCAATAGATCGATTCCAGGATTTGCCGTCCTTTATCACAAAGGCGGAGGACGCGGGACCTGACAAGGGGTCGCGTTGCATTAGGAGCAGCATTCGTTTCTGCGGCCGTGCCCCAGACGCCGCCGATATACCTCATAAGCGTATTCTCCTGTTTGTAGACCTCGCATAGGTTGGTATCTTACCTGCTCAGGCCCAACCTATACGACTGGGGGACGCGCAGCGGTGGGCCCCGCTCTTGCCTGTTGTGCCACACAGTCTAAACGCATACTGCGTCTTTGCTATGTGGGCTGCTGCTGCGGTTCTCCGTTGGGCGCTTACTGCCTGCGTCATTGCGCTGACACTGCTCTCAGCTGCACAGGTGAGGTTGCACCTACGCAAAGCATTTCGGGGACGGGAATGGCAAATCGAACGACGGTAGCTCAGAGAACCGTATGAGTCTCATTTGCGCAAATGGGAGTATAGTCCTGCTGGTTACGCACCCTGAAATTTATGATTTTGGTGCCAAAGGCACGTCGTTTAGATCTCACTCCTCTGCCTGTGCCGTGGTGAGCTGACTGTCGCCCCCACATGTGAAGTTTTGGCCCGACCAGTGGCCATCGTTGGATGTACGTACCGCATTGTGTTTGCAGGCGGGGAGTCAAATGTCTATGACGGCTTACCGACCGCTGCAATACAGAGCGGCGGCGGGCTTCCCTTTGGGGCCTTGGGGCAGGGCTTCCCTCCAGGGCGCGTCTTTGTGCACTTGTGAGAAGCTGCTCGAAAGATCTGAAGAAATCCCAAGTGCCTCCCGCCGGTTCCTTTGTGTCTCTCGAGCAACGGCGCTCAACGCTCAGCAGGTATCTTTGGGGTTTTTTTATAGATGCGTGCTGTTTGGCTCACGTGCGCGCGCAAGCGTGAACACAGAGACAGACGCAGACACTCACTGACACTCACAGGTACATATATTTGTGCTTGCACACGTGCTTGTGTGTGCGTGTCTGTATGTTTTGATGAACGCATTAGGGAATTGTTCTGCTTCCTGCACGCTTCAGGTGGATTGCGCGTGACGCGGGCTTACATTTGCTTGTCTCTCTACGGCGTGTTTCTCAGATGGGAGCACTGTTGGACACCTCGCACTTCGTGCTGCTGCTGCTGCCGCCTTCAGGCGTCACCCTGAACGCAACAGAGGCGGCAGAAATTAGGGAAATTGAGAAACTATTGTTGGACAGGCACAGCACTGCTGCTGTTGCCTTTTCACGGGAGACTAGAGACGCAGCTGTTCTACTGGAGAGGCTCAATAGGGACGGTAAGACATATGTAGAGGGTAGGAAGTATTTAATGCAACAGCTTGTGCATTGCAGTGGTGCTTAATACAACATAGGGAGAGGGTCATCCGCGCCTGCTGAGCTCACTGAATCACGATGGAGCAAAACTGCCAACAGTTACCGCCCACTGTTGCTGCTGATGCTGCAATGGCTGGCTCAGAAGAGTACGATGATGCCCCTGCGAGAACGCGGATGCTGCGCCCCTACTTAACGACCTACACTACTTACTCTCAGGAGTGGCAGCCTATCAAATCAGTGAAGGGCTCGACGCTGACAGTTCGTCTTCTTAAGTAGCATTTGCAAGTTCAGGATGGATTTTTCTGGCATCACGTGTCCAATGCACTGCGCTTATACACGAGATGCTATTAGTACTAACGTGATGCATTTGCAGGAATTTATGCGTACCGATCCACTTGTTCATATGTGTGCGTGCTGGCCGATATTATGCCTGTCACTTGAGATATGTAACCTTGAGATATTTATCTGTATACCCATATATACATATATATATGCGTATATATATATATATATGCGCTCATGTGCATTATGCCTACCATGTACATATGTATATATATATATATATGTATAATGCATGTATATTTGAAAGTATGTACATACGAATACGTGCGTATACTTTACATAAACATGTGAAGCACCGGCATAGATTGTGCACGTCTGCACATTCATATTTGCTTGCTTTCTTGGAAACATTCAACAGCGCTCAGGAGCTCGCAATTAGTTCACGAGTTAGGAGGTAATACGTATGTTCGTGACCCGATTTTCCTCTCAAATCAACGTCGAAGTGATTGCGCGTACGCGTCAATGTGAGTGTACAGTACTGTGCTGTTCCCTTAAATTGTGTTTTCTCAACAAATGACCAGTAAACACACCTGGTTTCTTTTGTTCGTGTAGTCGTGGCTCCATGGGCAACCTGGGCAAGACGGCGCCCTTCCGCCCACAATAGTATTTGTCGCTCATCATGATGCCTTCGCTGCCGTGCCGGTAAGGTGACCGCAGGCTGTTTCCTTTGCTTTGAATGCGTTGTTTAAACACGCGCATTGAGGGTAAAGCCGAGCCTTACAACTGTGTTGACACTGTTGCAGAAGCTGTCAAAATGACAGTTAAGGACATTCTTGTGTGCTGCGTGCAGCATTTCGCGACGGGCATCAGCACTGGCGGCAGTGGACTCATAAGTAAGAGCAGCTGATGCACATATATACCTCGACTCGCATATATATTTAGGGGCTTGCTCGTGTATACTTTCAGCGCGTACGAATATATGGATACTTTTGCAGCTAGATTTCCTTTGTGCACTTTGTTGATATATCTCTGCCTGCTTTTTTGTTCCTTGAGGCGTGTGCTTACTTCCATGCACATTTAGGAATACTCTCGTGTACATTCAGGGATACTCTCGTGTAGGAGATTGTAAAAAAGTTGCACAGAGTCTTGCTGCCATTTGTTAAAGAACGTTGTTTGTGAGAGTGAATTTCAGAGGTTACCTTTCAAAGCTTTGTTTGCACAAAAGTGGTGGAGGAGATTTAGCTTTCATGCGGTTTCTTTTATCACTGACTTCCGTGCAGCTCTTCTGTGGCTTGCTCGAGAGTTGAAAAAGTTTTACAAACAAGAACCTCCGGCATACAGCGTGGCATTTGTGTTGGCGGACGCCAGTGCAATGAACTACGAAGGGGTGGCCGATTGGATTGGCCGGACAGACCCACGGTGAGCTTACAGCGTCTCAGGACTGAAGCAGTTGTAGCAAATTCGGGTCCACTAAAGTTGTTTTTGTCCTGTGAGCTTGGAGAATGCTGCCGCGTTGATGACGTGACACAGTCAGGGAAGTAAATCAAATTGAGTGCATCGAAATTGAGTGCATCGTGGCCACGGTTGTCTTCTGTGTCATGCATCTGCTTTTTCATTTATTGTAAGACCACTATTAGTGTAGCATCTGCACATTGTTGTTTTCGTGCTGTCTGTCTTGTGGTGCCCACTTAGTCTTTTGAACGCCACTCGATACGTGCTGTGCCTTGACAATGTGGCCTCCACCGCCCTAAGTCTTCACACACCGAAGGCATACAAGGACTCTGAAGCCTCCCGGTTTGTGCAGGTTCGTCTGCGCAATGCGAACTGCATGCCTCCTTGTACAGCCCAAAATACGTACATCTTCATTTCTAACATTGTTGGTGCCTTCTTTCGTGGTAGTATTGCTTGCATCGCTCCGAACCTCGGTTTGGAGTTTCGGCTCAGGGACGTTTTGTAAATTTGTGATCATTTCTCGTATCGCTGTATAGGGTGTCTTGATTTTTTGCAGATGCTGGAAAACTCGCTATTAGAAGAAGGAGTGCAGATGTCCACACGAACGAAGAAAATCGCCGTAGGAGAGAAGGTGCTGCCCTTTTGGCCACATGAGCACTTCACAAGGGCTAAACTGATTGCAGGCACTCTCTCAGCAGAGCAGGAGCTCAAACATCTGTGGAATCGAAGTTCGCTGACAGATGACAGGTACCTGCAGGTGTTTGCGTGAGTAGTTGATTCACCATTTTTATCAGGTATAGGTGCTGTGTTATGTATGTGCTTGCTGTTTGGCAAGATAAGCGTGTACGCGGTCACTGTCTAATGCCCCTGTACTTTCCTTAGCGTTTGACGGGCATGGTTAAGGAGAAAGGTAGCGATAAATTATCGGCAATACTGTACATGATAAATTGTCCCCAACTTATTTCTCAGCCTGAACAAAGATGCCCTGGTGAAGACTGTACGAGGATTGGCAGAAGGCACTGCGCGTTTTTTGGCCAGTGTGGAGAAGCCCAGCACTCGCCTGACGTTTCGCGGCGGTGAAGAGGCGTTTGACGTCTTCATCAGCTCATGGGTTAAGTTCTGCAACAAAACTCCAAGGCAAGCTGATAAATATCACCTAACTACGAACACATCTATAGGCATATGAAAAACAAAGGCGTGCATGTCCACGTATACACGCTCATAGTCTGACAAACAGGAATCAACTAACCATCTCGTTCCTGTAGCAAGACAAGCCATATATATTACAAATAATCGCATTAGCGCCCGACTGTGTTTCGTTTTGACCTGTTTTGTCAAAACGTAAGTGGTGCTCTGCTTGAACCGTTAAGCTTGGGTCTGTTGTTGCAGCACTCCATCAACATAAAATGTCAGAGGCACCACTGTTTGTGTGCTTGCTTAAGTGTCGCTGCATTTTCACTTTTATGTCTTTCTGAACTTCTTTAAGTCGACGAAATGCTGTAGCTAGCTGTGTGAAAGTTAGTTGAAAATGTTAGTGCAGAGGATATTTTTTGGTTTTCTAGCTGCGTATTTGTCACTCCGTTCGCTTGATTTTGCTTCAGGTTCTTCGCCTACCGGAACGTACCAGAGTACATGAGTTCGCCGTTTGCCAACCGCATTTTTGTCAAGTCCCTATCAGACGAGATGGAGAACGCGGGACTATCAACTGAGCTGCATGAGTTCGATGTCGACATGGGCGAATTCTCCTTTTCATACGTAAGACCGCCTTTAAATATTCCATTTCCAGCTTTTGCTTGAAGATATTGATTGGCGTACGATCCCAGAGGGACGTGAACGATCATAATCTAGACAGAGGCTGTTGCAACCTGCGCTCACGAATTTCGCATATGCAGCGGTCACGCGTTTCCTGCTGCGGATTCTCTGGATTTGTCTACATGGCATATGCTTGCATGTGTTCCATATGCTGTCGTGCGCCTGTTCATTGTTCATCTACGAAAGTTTTCCTTTTTGAATTGGTACGCTTGAGCCAAATCCTGTGGTTGATATCAGGAGCCATCAGTAGCAATTGAGGTGTCAGAAACTCGTCCCACGTTTTTTGATTGGCTGCTTCTTCTCGGAGCTGCTGCCTATTCTTTTGCCATATATTTGGCGATCAAAGGCGCGATGTCCACCAATATACTTGAGGGTGGGCAAAAACGGATGACAGTGCATTGCTTTTCACTTGCGAATGTATCGGTAACTGTCACAGGAGGCGAAGCACAAAGAACGCGCAAACATGCGGAGGGTAACTTAGCGCTTCCTACGCAGTCGCGGCTTTGCATCTGCTGTCTATCGCGTTTTCTGTCTTAGGTCCATCTTGTTCTACTGCTGCATCGCCAACAAGCGAGCGGGGTTCGCCTCGCGCAAACGACTCAAAAGCGAAGTGAATGGGATTTGTGCAATAAATTGGAGAGCTGACAAAACAAGCATCCAGCCGCGTCGTTTGGTCTGTGTTGGCCTTCGTCGAGATTACCTACATCAGTCTTTCTCAGAGAACAAGAATGTAGAGACGTCCATGGCTTCCCTTCAGTTAGCCAACTCAGACTGCTCTCTCTCTGGCCAACAGCTACGCTTTAGTCATGGTCAAGTCGACTGGTAGAGCCACCTGTGCACAGCTTGCTTCACCTGCGCAGAGTCTTGGCTTTTTTGTCCGTTTTCGCTTCAAGCTTTCACCGCGTCTGCGTACTGAGGATCAGCGCTTTAATATGCGGCGAAGGCGCTGCAGAGCCACATCGGCGTGGCACTGCTCGTGAAAGCGAACCTTGAAGCGACAGAAAACCTAACTCCATTGGCTTTCGGCGGGCGCATATGACGCGCGTCTTAGCTTTAATTGCTACACTGAATGCTGGAATGGTCCAGTGTTACCTACTATATAAACAATTATGTAGATTTATGTCTCTGTAAAGTACATGCACACACGACAGACCGCACCACTTTGTATTTGGCGGGAATGGCCGTAGGGAGCACTCAATGCTGACGCGCATCTGTAGGAAACCGTGGTGCTTCTTGCGTTCCGCCCTGTCCTGTTTTGCCAATAACCCATGAGCTGTATTGGGCAGGCCACGCAGCTTCTGCGTGGGAGCAGAAGCACAAGTCACGTGGCCCGCCTGATACGAATTGTCCACTTTTTCCACCGCTAAGTAGCATACAGCGAACTAACTGGGACATTGTCGAAGGCATTTGAGAATCTCCGGTGCCGTTGCACTTCCGCAGCCTGCAGGACTCTACTATATATGCGGCAGAGCATAGCTGCGCTTGCGGCTTTCGCGTACAGCTGACTTTACAAACTCGCACTAGAAATGTTCAAGGCCAATTATATGTTTCAAGTCTACATTGTGGCCCCTGTGCACGCGTCGTTGGCTTTCCGTGACTACCGTCTACCTGATGGTTGTGTCCCCCTGGTGCGCATGTGTGTATTAGTCTTTGTATGTGACCCCCGACGCTTCGCGAATGACTGCAAGACTTTCGGTCTCGCATATAAGACGAAGCAGCACTCTCCCACGGTTAGATGTCCCCATCCAGTTGCATTGTTACAGCCGGTGAGATGTTGTGAGACGTGAAGATACTTCTGGTACGTCCTCAGCGTACTTAATATTGTTGCCAACAGCAGAAACTCTTGGCTTGACAGCTGAACGCTGCGGAGTCTGGGGCTCCTATCTCTGTATGCGAACTCAAGTAGAGCTTTTGCTGTCGCCGTTTCTCGTGGAAGGTGAATGCTTATCGCATATAGAGCAAACCAAGTTCCCAGAGGCCGCATGACAAGGACCAGAATTGAAGCGTGTGCAGTGGACAGCAGAGGATCTGCACTCCACCCACCGCCGTCACGAGCACCCTCTTGTCATCAAGGGAGCTAACCACCTACAGAAGAACAAACAACGATTCCAGAAGCATCAGCAGCAACAGCTGCCACCATAGTAGACGCCTTGTGTGTGACGTTAGCCACAGCGAAAAACCAACTGTTGCAGGAAAAAAGTGCCCGGGCACCCCACATCTCTACAATGTTGTGTGTAAAGACAACAGGAACCACAGACAGACTAAGTAACTTGGCACTCAAGCGCCGACAGTATGACTTCTAGCCTCGCCTGTGGGTCGAGAGCGATCCCTTTGTTTCTGCCCCCTCTAGTTACTTTGCCTTTCCCTATGGTCTTCTTTTGCATTTCCGCTGCGCGCTCCAGCAAAGACTGCCGCAGCTCGTCACCCCCGTGCAGGATGGTGCTGACTGAGGCAAAAGATAATACCCCCAATGTACCGTAGCCGTTGAGTGCCTCCATGACGTCAAGCTCTACTCCCGTCGAGCCGGCAGCTGGTGGAACTGCAGCCTCCTCACAGCTACTCTCTTCAACGTCTACGCCATTTGGTGTGTCCATGCTGCTCTCGCTGCCCGCGTCATCTGCGTCTACAATCTCCACGAAGTCTGCGCGTTTTCCGCTGGAGGCGGCAACGGCTGAGGGCAGTCGGGTGCTGCAACTATGGGCAAAATTACTGAGTGCCAAGGCTGTCAGTCTCTGGGCTAGCAACACGGCCCTCTGGGGCCCTTCCGCCGCTTTCTGCATGCGCCTGCGCGTCATCTGCCGCTGCTGCAACGCAAGGGACCGCATTCGCCTGCACTGCAGCATGGCAGCAGCCGAACCGCTCTCCGGGCACTCGAGGGCCCCAGGGAGGTCCCCGTGCTGCAGCATGGCCACAGAACCCAGCGTCAATTCCCCCACAAGCTCGCAGGCTAATGCAGCTGCGGGGGAAGCCAGGGGAGCCAGACATAGTGGGGATGTCTTTGACACAGCTGCGCAAAGCGTCTCTACATCTGTACAATGTGAGTAGGAACCGCCTGAGAAAGTCTTGTCTGCTTTTTCTAGCTCCAAAACACAGAGCGCTTCATCATTCACGTCAGCTAGAGGTCCCCGTGTCGTCTCCTCCCACTTGAGCATTTTTGCCGCAGATAGGTACGCGCGCAGAATAAGATCAATGTTGCATATCGACTGTTCCCTTAGCATCTCAGCCTGCTCGCTAGTGGTTCCTGCAAGGGCTCCGCGTGCATCACGCGAAGCCATCATCTTGCAGAACAGCAGATCCAGGGCATGCAAAGGGGCCACTAAGATGTCTCCTACTTGAGCGTTTAGCAGTGAGAAGAGCAATAGCTGCTGCTGTTTGCCGCCCCGCTGCAGCCGCCATGCCGGCATCAACGGAGCCTCTGCGAGGTCCCAAGGCAGCTCAAGGGGCTTCTCTAGAGGAGGAATCACGAAATGCCGCAGTAGCAACTCCTGCTTCTGCCACCTCAGCTCGCGCTCCGAGACCGACTCGTCCCACGGCGGCTCCTCGTAAGGCAGCAAGGTGGCTGCATCTGCTGTCGCTGCCGTGCAGACCGTGTCCGCATTCAGTCCTTCTGATGAAAGAGCAGGAGCAGCTTCTGGTGGTGCTGCTGCTGCTGCATGCAAGTAGCGCAGGTGCGGATGGGTGCGAAGAACAATGTGGAGACAGTTCAGAGCAGCACCAAGAGAAGGGCACTCCTCCTCGTTGAGAGGCCCTGTAGCATCTAACACCAAACCTACAAAGCGGCGATCCACTCGTACTGCTAGGGCTCCCCTGACGATGGCCAGCAGCCTGAATCATGCAGGAATGTAAACACATAACAGCAGAAATAAGATCAGATGAAAAAATGGATAATAAATGGCTGGCACGCCTGCTGCAACAAACAAACCGCAGGCAGCTGCAGCATGGGGAGCTGCAAGACTTGCCGTTGAATGAACACCTCTCTAGGAGGCCGCGAGAGTTCGACATAGGCAACTGTGTTCCTGTAGCTGTTTCCTGCTTCGTCTTCAGGAATATCTGCTGCCCTGCTGCGCTGCTGCTGCGGCCTTGACGCAGCGGCAGAGCTGCGAGACGCGCCCTTGAGCGCAGGGTCTCGTATTGCATCTTCGATCAGGCCCTCTGCTGCTGCTCTGGCTGAGGCAGCATCATCCCCCTCCCTCCACACGGCAAGACACACATCGGGAGCTGCAGCAGCAGACGCTGCATTTGCTGCAGCAAGTCTTGCTGCAGCAGAAGCAGAGCCGTCTCCCTCTTGAAATTGCATCACCCGCAATGCCCCCTCTCGCCGCCGCAGCAACAGCCGCTGCAGCTGCTTCTTTGAAAGTGACCACAAGTCGTAGATGCTAAGGCGAATAAGAGGCTGCGGGGGCGCCTCAGCAGGTGCACCATCTGCAGCTTCACGTTTGCCTGCTGCAGCAGCAAGCGAAGGGTTCGATATTTCTTTTGTTTCCGCAGCATGACAAAGGAAGGAATACATCAGTCCCTCTATGTGTGAAGCTTCCCTCAATGTTTCTTCCTCTGCTGCAGCAAAGCGAGAGGCCAAAGCAGTAAGACGCACCAGGGCCTTGCCCCCCGTCCTCGGCGGCATCAGCACCACAACAACACCGGGCGTGGGAGGTGCAGGCTGAGGCCCTTCATCCCCTCCCAGTGAAACCGCACAGGAACGTCGCTTTTTCCTGTCCCGTCCTGTAATGTCCACACAAATTGCTGTTGGTGGAGCTGCAACGGCGGGAGCAGCGCCCTGTCGACCGCCAGCAGCAGCAGCAGCAGCAGCAGCACAAGAGCGCGCAGCAGCGGATAGCAGGGCATGCAGAGAAACAGCAGCATCGTCGTGGCCACCAATCTCCGCAGGGGACACAGGGTTAAATGCCACTGGCCATATCTCTCTCAAGTACGACAAGTCCAACGCCGCTTCTTCACCCAGCTGCTGCTGCTGCTGCTTTTGGTCTTGGCCGCCTTCCTGGGCTTGGCAATGATCCGACTGCTGTAGACTCTGGGTGAAATCGTCTTGCTGTTGTTGCTTCTGCCGCTGCTGCTGAGCCTGTATGCCTATAGGGCACGCGTGCTGCTGCTCGTCAGCCTGTACTCTGCATTCTGGCAACTTGACTTGCAATCGCTCCTCTTTCTGGTTAAATTCTTGCCTGTACATGAGCTCCTCATGGTTGCTACCTTCTTCATGCTGCTGCTGCTGCTGTTGCTGTTGCTGTAGCTGGTGCTGCAGCTGCAACTGATGTTGTGCCTGCAGCAGCCGTTGCCGCCGTTTCAGCACACAGCTGAGCGTCTGCCTCACTGCACCAGCAAGCGGCTGGCAGCTGCGGGGGTGCAGTGGACTGAATCGTTCACTAGCTGTTTCCACAGAGACACCCAGGGCTTCCAGCACTTGGCTCTCACCAATCACTGCTTCTCCATCCGCTATGCCTGCTGCTGCTGCTACTGTGAAGTCACTTGGAGGCAAACACCCTGTAACTGTACAACGAGCTCGGCGGCGACAGCGGGTTGTCAACACACCTGAATGCAACATGCAGGAAATTCCGATTAGCCACAGTAGCAGCAACTGCAGCAGCAGCAACAGGATGCCTTGTACGTACCAGCTGCCTCTATTGCAGCTCGAAGAGCGACTTCCGAAGTAAAAACAAATGGGCCAGACAAGAAAACCGTTGGCGTACTCCTGGACGCGGCCCAGCCAAAACGGTGATCGTTAGAGGGGACGTCTAGAAGCTCCTTTAGATTTTCGTGAGGTGCAGCAGCAGCAGACTGCGACTGCAGCGGAGCTGACAGACTGTCTAACCACTGGCGGCAAACAGCTGCCACAGCGAGCTGCTCTTGCAGTGCTCGAAGCCTCTCTTGCAGTTCCTGGTGCTGCAGCTGCTGCTGCCGCTGCTGCCGCTGCTGTTTCATCAGATTCGCTTGCTGTTGGTGGACCGCTTCGATATCCCGTTCCGTCCTGCATGGCGCATCAAGTGCCGCCGTCTCATTGCTGCTGCTGCTGCTGCTGCTGTTGCTGACCGGAGAGCGACTGGGGCACTTCTGAGGCTTCGCTTTTCTTTCTCGGGGAGAAGCTCGTGCAGCTGCCGCTGTGGCAGCCGCCTTACGAGGGGCTCCGAATATTTCGCTCCAAGGGCCCTTGAGCCCCTTTGCTATCCTTGCCGCTTGATCCCTCGTGGCGCCACGCTTCTGCTGCGACTGCTGCTGATGCTGGTGGCCCTGAGATTGCTGCTGCTCCTGCGGCTGCGGCTGATCCTGCGGTTGCTGCTGCTGTTGCGGCTTCCCCTGCTGGTCTTCGTCGTCCACATCTATTGCGTCGACGGCGGCAGTGTCCTCCACTGAAGGCAGCCGTTTTTGCTTTTTCATCTTTTCACCCTCCTCAGGTGCAGCAGCAGCAGCAACAGCAACCTCAGCCGCAGCATCATCCTTATTCTGTGTGAGCCGGCGGCTCCTCTTAACGCGACCTCCCGTTGACTCAGTAATTGCATCGCTGGCAAAAGCAGCACCGACGCTGCTGCTTTGGGCAGCAGCAGCAGCGCCTGCTGCCACTTCTGTAGCTGCGGCAGCTGCAGCACTGAGCAGCACACGGCTTCTCCTTTTGCTCCTCGAAGGGGTGGTCTCTACGGCCTCACTCTCCGCTCGGGGTGCCGATTCTTCGCTGTTTTGCTGCTGCTGCTGCTGCTGCTGCCGATTGTTTCTCCTCGTCGCCTTCTTCGGCGAGGGCGGGGGCGGGCAAGATGGAAAGAAATGATGGAGGGCGCGTTGCTGCAGTTGTTGCGCTTTTGTTGCTGCTGCTGTCCCTGATGCTGCCTGCTGCCGAGTCTCCTGTGCTCCGCTCTTGATGGGGCTCGCATCCCGTGCGATACCATGCTGCAACTCACTTGCTTCCTCCGTTGCTGCTGCTGCGGCTGAAGGCTGGGGAGGCTCCTCCCCCACATTCACTGCAGCTGGAGCGGAGTCTCCAGGGCAGCATCCACCTTGGGCTCCTGGCGGCGCTGCAGCAGCAGAAGCTGGTGCTGCTGCTGTCTCTGTCGCCGCATGAGCTACCACATCTGCAGCTGATGCTGCCGTCTCTGCCGCCGCACGCGCTACCACTTTTGCTGCTGTTGGTTCTTCTGCTAGGAGTACTAGAGCATCTTTGCCCGCCATGTTTCTCCCACTTACTTCGGAAAAGGCAGGCGCTGGCTTGCTGCTAGTGCTGCTGCTAATGCTGCTGCTAGTGATGCTGCTGGTGTTGCTGCTCAGGAGCGCCGTCTCCTGACTCAAGAGTCTGCCGAGGAGCAGCAAACCACTAAAACGGAAACTGCAAAAAGATTACAGCACTGGAGGTTCTCGCTGCGAGCGCCTTGCGAGAGAACAGTGCAGGAGCGGCGGGGAGAAATGGCGACCCTTAGCTCTTACTTCATTGTGTTTTGTTGCCGCCAGAAATTCGGGGTTCTCCAGCCTGAAGGGCCTTTGCCGATCCCGTGGCCGCTGATGGCCTTCCTCTACTAGCGTTGCTGCTTTTGCTGCTCTTCCTGCTTCTTCCGCTGCTGTTGCTGTTGCATTCCTCGGTGTTGCTGTGGCATGACGGGCAGCGGATGATGCAGAGCTACCCAGGGTCCCATATCACCTTCTGTGAAGCCCGCCTGATTCGACTGAACGGGTTTCTGCTGGTGCTGCTGGCCCCTACGGGCTCACTCCCGAAATGCCAGAGCTTTGCGTTTCTTCTGGTCCCGGAGGAGCAGCAATGGCTCAGAAACAAGCGAGATGGAGAATAGAAAACAAAATGCATGCACGCAAAAACCAGACAGAGACAAACACACTTCCCCAGTATGGTGGGGTCGTTGTTATGGTAGCCTCATGCGTAAGCTGATGCGAAACAGCCACTGAAGTGTACTGAAAAGGGAAAAGCATGCAAACATAAACCGCGCAGCATTGAAGATTCTTACGTAATTTGGTCCATGTAAGGTGATTTTTGTTCTGCTCCTCTCCTCTTGTCTCCCGAAGAGGCTAGACCCAGGAGACCTGCAAGCATAAACAGAAGCATTGTTGCTCCTGCGGTAGCTGTTGTCGCGAATGCAGCTTTTATTCTTCTTATGCTGTTGGTTACTGCTGGATTAACATGTTGGTGCTGCAGGTTGGGTCCTGTGCTGCTGCTGTTGCTTGAGATTCCTTGCTACGTGGGACGCCCAGTTGTTATGAGTCCTCTGCTGCGCCTGCGAAATGTTTCCAATTTTCGCCTACAAGACCACTTTCTCCTTTATTATTGCTGAGTATTTCCGTAGCGGAAGGTTTCGGGGTCTGTGCTAGCGCTCATAAAGGGCGAAGACCCGAGAAACGCCCCAAGCACTGCTGCTTAGAATCACAGTGGCCTGAAAGCTTTTTGCTGCAAGCTGCAAGAACCTGAAGTGACTACTAACAGGTATTTGAGAGTATCTGCAGCAGCTACCTGCTTTTGTTTATGTTCCTCGGTCCTCTTCAGTCCCGCAAGTCCCTGCCGGTGAGGCGGAGCCCCCGGACACGAACGAGATAAGGGAATTCAAGACGCTTGTAGAGGCAACTGGCTCACGTTTTCTAAAACCTCAAGTCCTCTACTTTGTTTACTTTCTTCCAAACATTCTACAGACCCATGGCTTTCCCTGCAGGTGTTTGCTGTAGGGTCGATGAGGTGAGGTGCTGCTCATCTTGCTGCATACGGATCTCTCCCGTTTTGCGCAGCTTACAGGGTTTGGGCGAACGAGCAGAAAGGATAATCTATGGGGAATCGTATATACACGGTCCCTTTACGCAAATTCCCATAGGTCATGGGAAATTGTACAAGGGGACCGTGTATACGTGCTGTGAGCTGATGGCTGCTTTTTGTGGGTGAGACGACTGTGACTCCAGGGGGTTCTCTTCATTTCCTTGGGTATCTTCGTGGCGACCTGTCTTTGACTCGGTCTTTTCGGTTTCGCTTGTGTTTGCTAATATTATGTATCTGGCTGTGTGTTGCATTGCTTACCTGTGTAGCAGCAGCAGAGCGCGTACCCCTGCCTCTACACATACATAAAATCGCTCCTTCCTCTACGTACATGCAACGGCAAGAACTAAACATTGTGCAGCCTGCAGCTCTTAGGGTGTTTCTTTTTTCCGCTAGAGCAGCAGCACAGTAGGAACAGCACCGGCAAAAACAACTTGCACACCGCCATCGCTCACACATGTGTAACGCATGTATGCGCTCACTTAACGAGATAATTGACAGCGGTGCCCATAATGGGACTAAAGGTATGGCATCTGAATTTGAAAAGCTAGTCATGATGCAGCGAAAACTAGTGAGGCTTGAGGAGGGCGGGCTTGCGGCGCAGGGGCCACACTTTCAGAAAGCACACAGCCAGGACTCAAGGTAGTAAGAAGAGAGGAGAACAAAAGCTATATTATTTCAAGAGTAAAACAAAGACCGTAACACACGGATAACTATGCGGCGCAAGCGCCACCCTGGCTGATGTTGTGTACGTCCACACGCCGCATCAGCAGCAGCAAGTGGCAATATTGAAGCCATTGTATTGACTACTGGAGCAGCTTTCACATGCTGTCGAATCTCGCATCGCCTGCCTTGTTCGCCAGTGGCTCGCTGTAATTTGCTTTGTAGGGCGTGCACCGGAAACGCCTCATGCCCGCAGAAAAGGAGCCCTCCTATAGGGTCTCCCACTGATTCTTCAGTGCTCCTCAGCGCCGCGGGCTCTGCCTCTGGCTGAAGCAAAAGAGAGCACAGAAGCTCTCAAGCGAAAAGGCCCCTCAACTCTACCACCAGCGGGCCGTCGGAACTCAACTATTCCCGAAATCCTGGCTGGGCCAGTCCTTGGCTCGCTGGTTCACAGGATCATGGAAATGCAGGCCACAAGGACTTTCCTTGGCCTCCGCAGTGCACGAAGGGGCTCATACTTGGCATAGCCTGTGAAAGATCGGCTACTGCGTTGTGCCTATCGATAACAAAGTGTGCGCTGCTTCGTCCCTTGTGAGGTTTGTGAGTTGGCCGTGGCAAAATCGTGCGGCAACAGGGCTGTCGCTGTCTTGCTGCTGGCACCGGTACTCGTTAAAGTCCTTAACACAGTCTTCTTATCTGAGTGTGGCCCGCATGCAAGTGACTTCCTCTTCTTCTAGCCCTGAATTGCCAAGATCTATGCTGAATTCCCTCGTCCTCTGTTTTTGTCTGACTCGGGTCGCTAAGACTAAAGTTTGAATTCTCTCTGCGCCTTTGCGCGTTACATTTCGTTCGCCTTCCCCTTTCGGGCTGTATCCCTTGACCCCTCCTGCTGGCCACATTGCCACCCTGGATAGACCCCGTGGGCACACCCCTAAGCCAGCGCAGCCCCCTCCTTTCTAGTAGTTCCATTGTTGCGTGAAGTGAAATTCCGCAGCAGCGGCAAATACACCAGGAGAAGTGGGTCTGTGCTGCACCTCTCGCATTCGGGGGTCTGCATGAACTCCTCTGAGTTGTGAAAACCGAACAGAGAAAAACGAAACAAAAAAGGGGCTGGCGCTCTCCCGGTCCCTTCGCAGCAGCACGACCTCGCGGGGCGTGACAGGCAAACGAAAAAGAGAGATAAGCAGCAGCAGCAGCCAGCCTCGGGAATGACAATCATGCCTATACAGAGGCGACGGCAACAGTCTTGATTGGGCGGCTTGGTGTGGCAACACCGGCACAACGAGGAAGACAGCGAAGGGTGTACATTGCAGCAACAACATCTGCTGCTCCCGCTACAACAGCAGCCGCAAGTTCTCCTGCTGCTACAGCTGATGCTCCTGTTGCTGCAATGACTGGTGCTACTGTTGGCGCGCCAGCTACTGCTATTGCCGATGTAGCAGCTGCCCCAGGGGGTGCTGCTGCAGCAACAGAAGCGCTGCAGCAGCAGCAGCAACGCGCCAATACAGCTGCATTCAGGCCCTTTGCTTTGCTTTCTCCATTCCTCTCTCCGTGATTTTCCATTCCGTCAAATTTGACAAGGGCTATTAAGAAACGGAAAGCGGGCGGGGGCTGCTGCATAAGCAGCGTTTCCCACTGCCTTTCGAGCAGCAGCAGCAGCTGTAGCTGCTGCTGCAAATAGATGGCTGCACTGCTTCGTCCCGGCTCTGCAGGTGTCCTGGGCTGCATGGTTGGTTGTTGTGTGTCGCCCGCTTGCTTAGTGAGTGAATTGCCAATAGAGAAAACATAGGCTACTATATATCCATAGGCACGTACGCATCTCTATTAATACATGTGTTCATGTACATGCGTTCATATATACATATATTCGTGCGCATACATCTGTGCGCATGGGAAACAGCTCGTGTGCACATCCATATATAAATATTCCTATGTATAAGTTATGACTGGGACTAGAGGTCGGGGTTGTTCCACCGGGAGTCAGGGGAGAACATGAAGGCGGTGACCCTGACGAGCTCGCCGCCCGCCCAGACACCCTCTAGCTGGTGGCCAGTGGCGAATCTCAGGGTGCCGTTTCCCTCTTTTCTGCCCTGCACGAATTCGCCCTCGTAGCAGCTGCCGTCTTCTGCACAGTAGAAGGTGCCGAGGCCGACGCGTTTGTCGTCCGCCCACTGGCCCTCGTACTTGTTGCCGTTCGCGTACTGGAAGACCCCGAAGCCGCAGGCCCTGTCGTCCACCCACTCGCCTTTGAACCGGTCCCCGTTGGAGTAGATCAGCTCGCCCTCGCCGTGCTTCTTGGCGTCCACCCACTCCCCCACGTACTTGTCGCCGCGGGAGTAGGTGAGGGTTCCCTTGCCGTGGACCCGGTCGGCTTTCCAGTAGCCCTCGTACTTCTCGCCGTTGTGGTAAGTCAGCACCCCGTAGCCCTCCTTCATGTCGTTTGCCCACTCGCCGTCGTACTGGTTGCCGTTGGGAAACACGTACTTGCCTTTGCCGTGCATCTTGCCATCCATCCAGTCACCCTCGTACTCACCCCCGTCGCTGTACGTGTACTTGCCGTGCCCGTGCATTTTGCCGTTCACCCAGTCGCCGTCGTACTTCTCCACGATGGCCCCCTTCGCACCCACGTAGACCACCACGCCTTTGCCGTGCCTCTTATCGTCTCGCCACTCCCCCGTGTACACGTCTCCCTCTTTGTAGCGGTAAGTGCCTCGCCCGTGCATCTTCCCGTCGACCCACTCGCCCTCATACTCGTCGCCGTTCGAGTACTTCAGCTTTCCGTAGCCCGAGATCTTCCCCATATCCCACTGGCCCTCATACACGTTCCCGCTCGCGAACACCGCCACGCCCTGCCCGTGGATTCTGTCCTCCACCCACTTGCCCTGGTACGTGGCGCCATCTGCGTATTCGAACCGGCCGTTGCCCTCCCGCTTTCCAAACACGAAGTCGCCTTCGTACTTCTCATTGCCCGAGTACAACAGCGTCCCGTGACCGTGAAATAACCCGTCCTTTATCTGCCCGTGGTACGCGTGGCAGCTCTCCACCATCTTCGCTGGCTCGCTGATGCACGGCTTGCTAGAGGGTCTGTTTGTCGGAGTAAGTGCGAATTATGCAAATTGCAGTGGTTGAGTGGACGGTGGCTTGCGCCTACTTCCAGGTTACTGCGCTGCTGGGCACGCTCAGGCCTGGTCCAAAGCTAGACAGCGCCCAAGTCCTGCAGATCCACGACCCTAGGAGAGATAAAGCAAATAATGTACCTAAGTCTCAGCTCAGTGTCACCCGAGCTGTACAGGCAGGCGAGGCCCCCACGGACGCCCACCACCGACTGGGCCAGTGACGCGCCGACTAGGACTCGAAAAGAGGAGCAACACAGTATTGCTATGGGTTTTACGGTAGGGGGACGAAGACACTGCTGCTGCTGCTGCAGCTGCTGCTGCCGTTGCTTCTGCGTCCTTCCCCGCCGGCCTGGCCACAGCCGAGAGACCGCCGGAACCGCTCTCCCCGTTCTCTGCGGCTGCAGAGCCAGTCTGCGTTTGAATATAAATTCAAATGAATTCAATCAATATCTTTGAAGGAAAATCGCAAGAGAAAGAGCCAAGAGAAACGCGAACGAGCCACGCACACAGCAGACCCGCCTTCGGCAGCCTCGCCGGCCGCGCGCAAAGTGAAGGCTGCTGGGTGTATTTGGCGTCAGAACAAAGTAAATAATCCCCAAAATATATGAAATAAGAGCGCTCGCTGCTGCCGATAAACGCGAGACTTCCCGTTTACCCCCCCCAGTCTCTCCCGTTGCATCAGGTGGGTGCGGTTGTTGTGAACCCAGCCAGAGGCCCCTGCTTTAGGGATGATGGCTTCTTTGTGCCCACGCCGGCTTGTGGCTCCTTCTGTAAAGCTTTAATATTTAAACTTTTGTTTGCATTTTAATATTTCTGTTGTTCCTAGCCGCGCAACGGTAGGTTTGGGAGAGCTTATGCGTGGATGTAGGGGCCAAATGAGGCAGCAATTAGAAGAAAAGTGTGAAGTTCTGGGCATGTAGATACACAACGAGGAATGATGAGTTGTCGCTCCCACGCGGTAGGATTTTTAGACTGAGTTGCAGTGGCAGGAGCTGCGGCGTCTCCCAGTACGTTCAGAGCCTTCTTGCATATTAGAGTGAGCCTGGCTGTGTAGCGTGGCTGCACTGTAACATGCCAACAACCAGGTGGGAAATCGCGCACAAAAATACCTCTATTGATTCCTGCTTACAAGCAATCTTCATGAAACTTTGTGACCGAAGACCTGGAAGTAAACGTTCAGTGTCGCTACTGAGCCGCGCTCATGTCACTATGCATGCGTCCTGGATGGAGCGAAAACAATGGCTTTTCAGTGTTTACATTACTTTAAGGATCACTTTGACCCTGAAGCCAATGGCAAGGCTCTCAAGGTATTTATGCTGTTGCAGGGTCTACTCAGAGCACGCCCCCGTGGTCTTTACCAATATGTATGTTCATACAATAATACCGCATGAAAGGACAACACGACCCAGGGAATAGACAACCATGGGCGCCACTGCGCAAGCAAAAAAAATCAACGGTTTACACAGGCTTCCGTTTTTGATGCACCAAACAGAGGCCCCTTGCCTGCTGCAAACGGCATGCATTTACGGTTACGCAAAATTAATCTATTCGTCCCAGCTAAACCCCAAGCGCTTCGCATGCCACCGGACTAGACAGTGCACTCTACTAACACGCTTCCTTAAACAGCTTATGAGGCTGGCACACACATTAGCTACTGCTGGCTAGAGTCACTCTGGCGAGCTGAATCATTACACCGCAAGGAAAGCAAAAAAGTTGCATTTGTGGGCATTTGCTGTCTGCCTCGTGCTCGTTCTACAGCACAGCGATGAGATTAGATATAGTCAACTCACCGTCCATGTGTATAGGCGCAGCTCGTTAGGGCAGCCTCGGTCTAGCCATAGGCTTTCTGCCCGGAATTGCCTAGTTAGTGTGTCCGACACATGAGTGGACGACGGAGTGCAGCTGCGGGAGCCATGCTTTTTCTTAGCCCTTGAAAGTCCATTGTGAGATCAAGTCGGCGGATCCAGGAAACGCTTTACGTGATTTAAATGCGAAGAATCGAATATGCTTCGAGTTGGGCCTTCGTATTGGGTTAAGACACCATTATCTCATGCTGAGGAACACTGCACAGTACACTGAAGGTCTAGTTCACGCGCAGAAGCCACTTTTGGTCACTTTGTTGTGGAAGAGATCTACGCGTGCATGCAATATATGCGCGAATCTGTCTGCTTAAAAGGCTGCTGCCCACAGGACAGCCTTTTCCAGAGATAGTCACCTCATTGTGACAGGGCTTGGGGTTGAAGGCTTCCGTCGAGCAAGTATTTCTGTTATGAGTGCCTTCTTACTGCTAAGTCAAATCCTGTGGTCCTGACTTCCACCGCTACTCCTACTTGTGTTCATTTCTTTGATAAGCCCAAAACTCCAACGGCTTAAATTCGTCTTACGACTCACGTTGTAGTAGGAACTGCAGCTTGGCGTGGCGCAGTAGCTGCAGCTGTGGGGTTGCAGCAGGACGGGGGAAAAGCATGCTCACGTATTTGCCTGCTGCTTTGTGGCCGAAAAAATGGAAGGGATCACGTTCCAGGAACAAGGAGTCCAGCGCCAGTGCAACCTAAGAGGCCCCAGCTCCCCCTTATCTGCGCGTTTCTGCCCTTTTGTCCACATGGGGCGTTTTGTAAGACCATACGTGTACCATAAAGTGCTGCAAGCAGCCCGCGAGAACCTCTTTTGCTGTTGGAAGTTAACGGGCAGTTGAACGTACTCGTTTATTTAGGCCGTAAAATCCAATCCGCGATTATAACGAGCCTTTTCCTTGGGGGGAACAGAACGCTTTATTGGCGTCTGTGGAGCGGCAGTATGAGGATGAGGACTGCTGATTGTACTGCGTATTGAACGAGGCCTTTTGTGGCTTGGGCATGGGAGCAAGGAGCCTACTGCTTTCGGTTATGCTGCAAAGGATTGCAAGCTACCATGCAAACCGTTTGTTCGGGAGTGCAAAGCATTAGCTGTGTCTGCCTGGTGTTGCTGTGAGCCCGCCAGCAGCAGCTGCTGTTGTTGTGAGGCCTACAGTGTGCTGCCTGTGTCACTCCTGCAGCGACTGCCTACAGCCAGCCATGCAACATAACAGCTTTTCTAGAGCAGTGCTGCTGAAGCAATGTAGCTGTTCTGCGCAGCAGTTGTGTATCCACGGTGCAGCAGCAAGCGAATCTGCGAAGTAGCACTAGTGAATTAGATAAACCTGGTTTACCGAGACCCAAACAGTGGTTATGAAGGTGTGAGAGGTGCCAGCGAAACACAAAGTTGACAGACACACCACAGAGGCAGCTGAACCAGTACGTGGCCCCACAGGCTCTGACTGAAGCCCGCCAAAGAGGACGCAATAAAACTGACAAACACCCAGAGAGTACGAAACAAAGACACAAACAGAGACAAAAAGACGCTAGCTGAATGACAAAGTGTTGTACGCAAGCCTGAGCACAAGACCAGCAACAAATAGGTAGTTCTCCTTGTCTTAGGACAGCCACATTGAAGGAAGAACACCACAAACCCCATTACGCCTGAGAGCTGCCAGCCGCCGCCTGCGGGCCTCGGGATCCAGCGGAGCTTCAGGGGCTCCTGGGGACCCCGAGATCGTTGCTGAG
This sequence comes from Eimeria tenella, assembly GCF_000499545.2. NCBI lineage: Eukaryota > Apicomplexa > Conoidasida > Eucoccidiorida > Eimeriidae > Eimeria > Eimeria tenella. Next base: position 649,510 of record NW_013543395.1, on the reverse strand, counting down.
GAGGGGATTGATCCCAAGCCTGACAACGCGATGGGTTTGGAGATGGAGCTGGAAAGGTCAGAAGCAGCTGCTGCTCCAGGGGCTGCCGCTGTACTTGCTGCGCTACTTCTTGGCGCTGCTGCAATTGCCGCTGGAGCTGCAGCTGCTACTGCAGTTGCTGCTGGAGCTGCAGTTGCTGCTGCAGCTGCTGCTGGAGCTGCAGCTGCTGCTGCGGCTGCTGCTGGAGCTGCAGCTGCTGCTGCAGCTGCTCCTGTAGCCCTCGCTGTTGCTGTGGCACCACCTGCTTCAGTCACTGCAGTTGCAGCTGCTGCTGCGGCGGGTGTCGTACTTGGCGTTGCTGCAGAAAAGTATGTTGGAGCTTTCCACGTCCCTTCGTCATCTGATTCGAAGCCGTAGAACACGGAAGGACGGACAGGAGCTATCGGAGGACCACTCCTTTGTTGCAATGCTGCGCAATCTCTTCCAGCCAGAGACACGCCTCGAGCAGCAGCAGCAGCAGCAGCAGCAGTTATTTCTGCTGCATCACGCAGCAAGCCTGCTGCCGCCGCATCTGACCGTGCACTGCGCCGTCTGCCTCTGTCTCTCTCGGAGGTTCTAGCGCTGAGGCCCCCGCCCCCCTGATGGGCAGCAGAGGATGCTTGGACTCTACCCGCTGCCTCTCTGCAGCTATCAGCAGCGGCGGCAGCAGGATGTACCTGCTGCTGCTGTTGCTGCTGCACAAAATTCGTGGTCGCCGTTTCAGAAAAGAACTGAAGGGGTGCAGCAACAGGCTGGGGGGGGAAGTAATGGGGCTTTTGCTGCCACTTAGGAGCTGGCCGTCCTGGTGCCGCTGTGCTTGAAGTTGTTACTGCTGCTGCTGCTGCTGCTGGTGCAGCGGCGCGTGTAGGCGCCCTTTCCCCATTTCCAGCCTTGCTTTTTGTCCCACCTGCAGGGGCTGGGGCACTAGGCCCAATAGATGGTGTTGCTGTAGCCTCTGATGCTGTTTCTGCTGCTGCAGATGGTGCTGCTTTTGCTGCTGGCAGTGGCTTCGGAGCACCTTTAGGGACGCAAACCCGAAGGACAAAAGGGCGGCTTTCGCACAGGAAGTCGTGGGCCGCTGGGCCGGGACTGCAGCAGCAGCAGCAGCAACAGCAGCCGCACGATATGCAGCAGAAGGGCTACACCACAGAGGCTGGAGGCCATTGAAGAAGCAGAAGAGACAAAAGCAACAGACAGGCAAGAGTGAACATTTCGAGAAGTTTTAAAGAAGAGAGTCTGGCAGAGGCTGCCAGAAAAGCATGTCTTGGGGGCCAGAAAGGAGTGCAGCAGCAGAAGAAAGGAGCTTCTGAGACAGTCCGAAATGAGACGTAGACCAACGGAGAAGTAAAACAGAAACAGAAAAAAATAATGCAAGACGGGAGCAGGGAAGACTTACAGCAGCACACTGGTCCCGCTGTACTTCCGCCGTCCCTTGACAAACTCCTCCTTAAGAAGAGATCGCCGCAGCATCTCGCTGCAGCAACAGCAGAAGCAGCACCAGAAGCAGCGAGGGAGCTGAGCTCCAAAAGTCGAAGGCCAAAGAAGAAACAAAGTTGACAAAAAGCAACGACGCAAATGGTCGGGAGCAAACGGAAATTGAAAGCGCTGGCGAGAGTAGAGACTGAGATTGAGTGATGAAAAGAGAGACAAAAACACAAAAAAGCAAAAACCTGCTAAAAGGGAGGTGAGAAGAACAGAAAGATGTGCTGTGTTCACCATATAATGACATCTACTTGGTCTGAGCTGAGGCCGCGCAGGGCCCCGTAGCAACTCATGTCTGTAGCCCTGCAGCCCAGCAGCAACCGCAGCAGCAACACAGAAGGGCAGGTTGAGAATGGAGAAGCAGAAGGTTCTCGGCGGTAGCTGCGGCACAAGCAGCAACTGTAGCAAGAGAACCAACGCCAGCTCTGTGGGCAGAAATAGCAGCAAAAGAAAGCACCAGCAGAACGAAGCAGCAGCAGAAGGCCGCCGCAACAGCTGGAGGTGGAAGCCTCAGCAGCAGCAGCAACAGCAGCAGTGAAAGCAACAGCAGCAGCAGTCAGTGGAGGCACCCCCTGTCTAGGACTGCCTTCGCGCTGGCACTGCGCGACGCTAGGCGCAGCAAGCGGCGGGTGAGAGGCTTTGGCTTGTGGCCGTCACCTGCTGCTGCTGCATCGTGAGCATGCAGCAGCAGCAGCAAAACTCTTGCTGCTTCTGCGGCATCGACTTCCTAATGTGTACACAGAAACAGACGAAGCAGGAAGGTGACATGAAACAGCGAATTCGCGAGCAAGTGCGGCACAGAAAGTGGCAGAAGAGACGAATTGCAAGCAAACACAGCAACTACGTTCAATAGTGAAAACATCATAAGGGCGGCAGGCAGCAAAACAATCGGGCAGATATGCACAGAGAAAGGAAACAAAGGAGGCGACGTGCTGCTATAGAAAACAAAAAAAAACGCAAAGAAAGGCGCGCAAGCAAACAAGCCATAGTACAATGCTAAGGGTCTTTCTTGCCATACCTCGATGCGGCTGTTCTGCCTTCTCCAACAGTTGTCACACTGGGCGTTGCAAATTGCTGCTGCAGCTGCAGCAGCAGGCTGCGTCTCCCCCAGAGCCCTCAGCAAAAAGGCCCGCCGGCACTCCGTGTCTTCTTCGCAGTAGCGCTGCATCTCCTCTAACCCCTTAGCCTTGAGTGCTTCTTTGGAGGGCCCCAACACGAAGGGCGCCGCCAGCTGCTGCGCTGCGGCCACCGCTGGGGGGCCCCTGTTCCTGCCGCGGCCTCTGCGGGGGCCCCGCGACGGGGCCCCCCCTTCTGCATGCAGCTTGTTTAGCCGCGTGGCGTCGTGAGGTAGGTAGAATAGGATGCAGCGGGCGGGCTGGCCGTCGCGCCCTGCTCGCCCTATTTCCTGGTAGTACCTGCAGCAAAAGGAGCAGCAGAAGACAGAAAACGTCCTTCCATTTCTGTCAAATATTCAAACAAATGCAGAAATCCAAAATTGAAATCGATATCCAACAAAGAGACTAACTCTTTGTATGCTGTCAGGTTGCAGCAAGAGAAAATGGCACAGCAACCAAGCCCTGCTAGCAGCACAGACTGCAGCAGCGACAAGCAACAAAAACAGCAGCACCAAACCTTTCTATTGAGGGCGGCATTGAGTGGTGGAAGACGAAACGAACGTCAGCTCGATCCACGCCGAGGCCAAAAGCCACCGTGCAGCAAACAACCAACGCAGCCCCGGTACCCCACTGAGCAGAAACCTGAGGCAGCAGCAGCAGCAGTAAGAACAGCAGCAGCAGCAGTGAAAATGGCAGTAACAGGGGCGCCTGCAGGCAGAAAAAGTGATGCAAGGGCAGGTTTTGCGCGCGCTGCTGTGAGAGTCGTTAAAAGGCCCTGGGCTTTCGCAACGGCAACAGACTGGCTGCGAGCAGCGGGAGCACTGATGAGGCAAAACAGCGGCAGCAGCAGAAGGAGCAGCAGCAAAGCCAAGGCCGAAACGCAGCAGCGAAGGTAATGCCAAAAAGAGCAGCAGGAGGAGCAGCGCAAAAAGCAGTAATCCGAACGCCGGCAAGAGCAGCAAATCAGCAGCAGCACTCGTCCCCTTAGCCGCAGCACCAACAAACGTCTCCGCGTAGCTGCTGCAGCTGCAGCCAAGCCAAGCGTCGCAGCAGCCGCAGCAGCAGCAGGAACAGACCTTAGCTCTTTTGCTGTGCGTCATCTTAGCGTGGTAAGGCACCGCGCGGACTCCCCTCTGGCTGAGTTTGGCTGCGAGAGCCTCGCAGTCTTTTGTGGAAAGGCAATAGATAATGCCGCAGCAGCCGGCGAGGGGCGGAGAGGAAACTGCTGCAGCAATAAAAGCCACAGTTTCCTTCGTCTTGCGGTGGACCTCCAGGAACAAATTCGGGCGGTCGCAACTCATGCGAAATGAGCAGCAAACGGAAATGCGCAGCAAAGACAGCACGCGGCGCTCCAGCTGCAAAGCCCAAAAATAGCACATGTGAAGATGCAAATTGGGGTACTTCTATACGTATACATATTCGCTTATTGTGCATTCACATATGCATCTATACATATATACATATATATATATACATATATATATATATATATATATATATATATATATATATGTGTGTGTGTGTGTGTGTGTGCGTGTGTATGTGCTTGCGTGTGGATGAGTGTGGGTGTGTGTGGGTGTACATGTGGTACATGTATGTATACATGCATATGCATGCATGATCATTCCTACATCATTCCTACATGTATCTTTAAACGTAACTGTAAAAATGATACACATAAGCCTATTTGTACTCATGGAGAAAGGACCCAGCCAGACTTTTAAGTATTAAAAAAAGTGAACGCTGATTTGCATCGACAGAAATGCTGATCTAGTGCAGCGACACGAAAAGGAGGAGAAGCAGGCGACAATTGGAAAACAAAAGAACAAAAAACCCAATACAGAAGAGCCATTTTTGCTGCTTGTGCATGCGGCCGCAGGCAGACAGGCAAAGGCAAAGGGACGGAAGGCAACAGGAAAGAAGCAGCAGGAGAAAAAAGAAAGAGAGGGATGTTCATATTCCCAGAGACACCCAAAACTACGCACGCAAATATCGCCGAAAGGCACAGCTGAGGAACAAAGACAAAAAATGGTTTGAACTGAGTCAATCCCGTTTTATTTTGAAGACATTTGGGCTGTCTTGACACTGGGAAAGGCAGACTTAACGTGCAGATCCGGAAGCAAAACCTTTATTAAAGAAAAAAGGAAAAAGTTGAATTCACCTCAGGGGAGGCCGACGCAGTGAGAGCCATTATGGGCACGCCTCTATACTTTGTCTTCAAAAAGGATACCGACAAATACTCCTCACGGAAGTCCTCGCCCCATTGAGACACCAAGTGAGCCTGAGGATCCCGCCACTCTAAACTCTAAGCCCTACAGCCCTAAACCCTGAACTGTAAACCCCAAACCCTAAACCATACACTCAAGACCCCTGAACCCTAAACCCTAAATCCTAAAGCCTAAAACCCTAAACCCTAAAGCCTAAACTCCAGACACGAAACCCTAGACCCTAGACCCCAAACCCTAAACTCTAAACCCGAAGCCGTAAACGCTGGCTAGGCCTTTGAAGAGGCTGCGCGGCCCTGACCTCGTCAACCACAAACAGGCGGAGAAGGCGGCGGCTGTGGAGAGCCGCCATGGCCTCGGCCAGCCGCTTAGAACGCGAGAGCCTCTCGGCAGTTATCAGCAGCACTTGAGTCTTGGGGCTTTTGCTGCGGAGGTCTGCGTATACCCGACGCACCTGCAGCCGCAACAGCAGCAGCAGCAGTAGCAGCAGCAGCAATTTTGAGACTGTCCAAGCAACGTGGGGGCGGCTGCAGCAACACATTGACACAGCTGCAGGTGCAACAGCCGCGGCCCAGGCGGAGGTGGGATCGGCAGTAGCAGCGGCAGTGGCCGTCGCAGCAGCAATTGCCGCGGGAGCACCAGCAGCAGCTGCTGCATAAGCAGCATCAGGAGCGAGTGCAAAATCACTGGAAAGAGTTTGCAGAAGCAGGAAAGACGTTTAAATGTTAAGGCGCAACAGCAACAGCAGCCAGATCGAGAGAGGCAGCAGCAGCATCAGAAACCCCAAGGAAGCAGCTGCAGCCGGTGGAGCACGCTGTGCAACAGCAAGAACATGAGCAGCAGGAGCAGCAGCAGTGTCTGCAGCAGCTGCAGAGCCTGCGAACCTCAGGCTTAGACAAAGAGGCATCCAGCCTTTCCACAAAAAGACCCTTTTGCTGCATGTGCCGCTGCTGGTCTTCCATCAGCGCCAGCAGCGGAGACACGACTACACAGACGCCACCCAGCAGCAGCGCGGCCAACTGGTAGCACAAGCTCTTGCCTCCACCTGAGCAGCAGCAGCAGCAGCAGCAGGTCAGCAGCCCTCGCAACCGTAGCAACAACAGACTTAGCAGCGCCCGGGATGGCAAGAATAGGCCGGACGCAGACTGCGCTGCGCGCGATTTGATTTGTTTAATGCAGCAGCAAACTTGGCAGCGGCGAGTTTAGCAGCAGCAAAAGCAGCTGCAACAGATTTGCAGCAACGAGATTAGCAGCAAACGTAGCAGCAAATATAGCAGCGACGCTGCAGCACGGCAGCAGTAGCAGCAAACTTGGCAGCAGCGTCGCTGCAGCGAGTTAGCAGCAGCATCACCAGCCTTGCTGACCCGTCGGCATCACGACAAAAGTGTCTTTGCCGCTGCAGACGGCGGAAATGGCGGGAAGTTGCAGTCCCCTCAGGGAGTCGTGCTTAAATATCTGAGGCCACAGACGCAGCCAACAACGTGCTGCTGCTTCTGCTGCTACTGCTGTAGCTGCTGCTTTGCTGCTGCTGCTGCTGCAACTGCTTGGGCACTGGCCCCACAGTTCCTACCTCCCGCAGGGCAGCTGAAGCGCTTAAACAGCGCAGCAGCAGCGGCAGGAGCAGCAGCAGTAAAGACGTAAAAGATATAGAATTAGCCGCAGAGGCTACGCGGGCTCCGGAAGGGATGAAAGGGGCAGAGCAGGCACGGGCAGCAGCAAAACCACGTAGTGCAGCAGCAGCAAAACATGGAATAAACGCAACAACTAACAGAGAAAAAGGAAAAGATCATGAATGAATAACACCTAAAGACGTAAGAAGTAGATAAGAAGATTTGCTGAAAGGAGCCAGAAACAAAGGAGCAGCGGAAGTAGCATCAGCACAAGCAGCAGCAGCTTGACAGCTGAATCTGCAGCTGCAGCACCTGCCTATTTAGCTGGAGAGCCTGCCGGGCCAAAGGCGTGTCCGTGGAGAAGAACGAAGACAGAGACATTTGGTGCTGCTGCTGCAGCGCCTTCAGCGAAGCAGCAGGAAAAGCAGCAGCACCTCCTGCGCTCCACCAGGAGACGAACGCGCAGTAAGCAGCACCTGAGGCAGTGTTGCAGTCAGACGATATGCCCAACTGGCTGCTGCTGCTGCTGCTGCTGCTGCTAAGGCTGCGGGCGCCGCCCAGCACGCTGCTGCTGCTGCTGCTGCTGATGCTACTCATGCTGCTGTGCTGGGAAACGGAAGATGCCGAACTCATTTGGGAGGACTGCTGCTTCTGCTGCTGCTTCTGCTGCCGCTGTCGCGGCCACTGCTGTCGCTGCTGCTGCCTCTGCTGCCCATTTGAAGCGACGGACTCGTCGTCTGAGCTGAACAGTGCCTCGCAGTAACTGCTGCTGCTGCTGCGGCGCCGCCGCCAAAGGCGGCTGCTGGGGGGGCCGCTGCTGCTGCTGCTGCAGAGCTTGTCGTTCGCAGCAGCAGCAGCAGCAGCAGCAGCGGATGAAGGCCAACTCTCTCCGATCAAAGTCGAGTCTTCATCTGCGTCATCATCATCTGTAATGTCTGCTGCTGCTGCGCCATCTGCTGCTGAGTCTTCAGACGTGACGCCGTCGGCAGCTGCGTCTCGCATTGCTGCTGCTGCCCGTCCTGCTCCTGCTGCTGCTGCTGCTGCTGCTGTTTCCTCGTCTGTTTGGTCACTAGGGCTGCTGATGATCCAATGGGATTCGTCGCCGAGTTTTGCAGAGGTATTGGTTGTTTCCTCCTCCGAAAAAAGGTGTTCTGTTTTCTGCTGCTGATGCACCTGCTGCTGCTCTTGCTGCTGCTTATCCTGCTCACGTTTCTGCAGCCGCTTTTCCTCGTGCTGCAGCTCAAGAAACAAGGCTGTATCCGGTGCTGGAGGGGGACGTAGCAAAGGCAGCAGATCTTTTACAGATCCCAGCGCAGCCTTCAAGGCCTCCCCCACAGAAGGGTCGGCCCGTGCTGCAGCAGCAGCAGCTGCTGCTGCTGCTGATACTGCTGCTGCACTTGCGGAGTTTGCTTGATCGTTTCGCCTTACCTTGTTCCTGCTGCCCTGCAGCAGCAGCAGTAGCAATCTGGAAAGCTGATTCACAGCAGCTGCCGCCGCTGTTTGTAGGGCTCCGGCGTCTTCGTTATTGCTGCTGCTGCTGCAGCAGGCTTGGGAAGTGCTGTTGCTGCAGCGAGATGACCCCTGCAAGTCGTTGCAAGGCAAAGTGTTGCTGCTGCAGGCCTCTTGGCTGCTGTCAGTGCTACTGCTGCAAGCGGCAGCAGCAGCAGCCAGGCGAATTCGTTTGTTATCTGCTCCGCCCTTTGGGGCATCTACACAATCCGGTGAGCGCTTTTGCTGCTGCTGCTGCTGCTGCTGCTGCGGGCTGAGCTCTCTAGGCGTCGCAGCTGTAGAAGGCGTCGCTGCTGTCGCTGTTGCTACTGCTGCAGCTGCTGCTGCAGCTGCTGTTCCACCTGCTGCTGCTGCGGAGCAGCAGCCGCTACTCCTGCGCTGCCTCTGCGTGCACTCTTCAATCTCGTCATCGCTGCTGCTGCTGCAGTATAAGGGCTTGTCCGCAGAAGCAGCAGCAGCACAAGCAGTTGCAGCAGCAGCATTTTGGTTTCTTTGTGGGTTCAAAGGCGCCTTGCCACTTGCTGCTGTTGAGATGAGCTGCTGCTGGTGAGGCAGTAGCAGCCGCTGAAGCCGGAATGCAGGCGACCCAGAAACATCTGCGCGGTTTCCGCTGCTGCTCACTACAGAACACGGGCCAGCTGCTGCTGCTCCTGCTGTTGCTGCTGCTGGTTCTGCTGCAGGTGGGTTTGGTGCCCGTGTGGGTCGATGTTGCCTTACCATCGCTAGCAGTCAGCAGCAGCAGCACAGACTTCTGCTGCTGCAACAGGCGTCTTGGCCTGCGGTGCGTTTCCTTTCATCGGGCTCTGCTGCTGTTCAGTGTCCCACCGATGCTGTTGAAGCAGCGTGTGTGCAGCAGCAGCGGCTGGTGTTGCGCCTGATGCTGGCTAGCTGCTCTGTACGGCAGCAGCAGACGCAGCTGCAGCTGCTGACGCTCAACCTCACATAGAACTGGTCAGGGGCCGTGAGCGAGGCTGGCTGGTGTTGTTGCTGTGGCTGCTGCTGCCGCTGCTGCTGTGGGCAGCAGCAGCCAAAGTAGTCGTATTTGAGGCGATCTCTACCACTTCCTGTGAAATTAAATACTAATAAGCTCCTGATTTCCTATAAGGCCCTCTATGGGTTATTTTTCTTTCAGGGGCCCCCATAACAACAACCCCACTCGGGCCCGGGGGCCTTCTGGCGAAGGCCACGGGGCTGCTGCTGTGCAGCAGTAGCCCACAGCAGCTGCAGCAGAACACAGTTTGTTCATGTTTGTCTTAAACTTATAGTTTTGTTTGAGACGATCTGAGGGGAATCTTGCCTTGCGTTGGCCTGCTGGGTGACCCCTGCCCAGTTTGGGGGGGCAGCAGCCTGCTGCAGAGCCAGCAGCAGGAACTGCAGCAGCAGGGATGCAGAGCAGCAGCGGAAACACAAACTCTGAAGGGACCCATTTTCTGCCTGTGGTGCCCGCAGGGAAGCGCCGCGTGGCTGCGAGGGGCCCCAGGGGCCTTAAGTTTGTGCCGCTCCCCGCCAAGCCCGACAGCCAGGAGCTCCAGAAGGAGCAACACGAAGAACAACGGCGGCAGCAACAGCAAGAGGGGCAGCAGCAACAACAACAGCAGCAGCAGCAACAACAACAGCAACAATTGCAGCAGCACCAACAGCTGCAGCAAGAGCAGCTGCAAAAAAGGCAACGGTTACAGACAGAGCAGCAGCTCGGACTGGCCGCTTACGGCTTCCTAGCGAAGAGGAGTCTGCAGGAGCAGCAGGAGCAGCAGCAGCAACAGCAGCGGCAACAAAAGTACCGCCACATCTTGGGCGCGCCTTCTGAGAATTCATCAACGCAAGATGAAAGGCAGCAACAGCAGCAGCTGCAGCAGCAGCTGCAGCAGCTACCAGCGGCTGTTGCAGAAGATGCTGCTGTCTGCTACCAAAACCTCTTAGTGGGGCCCCAAGGGCCCCGGCCCTTTGTCCCGAGTGTGGACTTGCTTGCTGAGCAGCTGGCGCTGCTGCAGCTGAGAGCTGACATTCGCGCTGCTGCTGCTGCTGCTGCTGCTCCCAGCAGCAACACCAGCAGCAGCAACACAGATTTGCCTGCTCTCAAGCCACTCCCGAAGTGTTCAAAGACAGAGGGCCACAAAGATAGTGGGGACCAAAACCTGCAGCCAACGGAATGCAAGCAGCAGCAGCAGCAGATTGTGAAGGCGGAGCCTTTAGAAGTCGATGCAGCCGCTGCTGCTGCTGCTGCTGCTGCCGGAGCAGAAGATGCCGCGGCCGCTGCAGCTGCGGTCATGGAAGCCGCGGCTGCCGACGCAACAGGCACCAGAGCAGCTTCAGTGTCAATTGCTCAAGAAAATATGCCGTATGCGGCTCGAGCAGCAGCAGCAGCAGAAGCAGCATCAACAGCAGCAGAAGAGCTGTCCCGCTTCGCATTTGGTGTGAAGAGCTGCGATCCCCCTAAAGATGATGCAGCGGCTCTCCAGGGCTCTCCAGGGGAAAGCGCAGCCAACGGTGCCTTTTTGGTTGCTGCTGCTACTGCTGCTTCTGCTGCTGCTGCTGCTGCGAGCAGCACCTGCTGCAGCGGCAACAGTACCTGCAGCAGCACGCTGAGCAGCCAGAGCAGCACGAGCACCCGCACGAGCACCGGCAGCAGCAGCACTAGCATCCCTCTGGTCGACATGCGCGTCCTGAACGCCTCCACTGGCAGCAGCAGCAGCAGCAGCAGCAAGATCGGGCCGCTGGCGCTGCCGCCCCTGGCAGCAGCAAACATACGCCGCATGGTGTCGACCTGCGGGCTTTCTATCCCCTTTCACCACAAGAGAATCTTGGAACCGCAGCAGCAAATCATGGACAGAATTGTGAGCGCATGCATGCACAAGAAGCACGTCATCTTAGAGTCCCCTACAGGTGGGCTGCGACTTGCTGCTGCTGCTACTGCTGCTGCTGCTGAGTGCTCCTTCGCCCGCTTCTGCTGCGCTGTTGCCGCTGCGTGTGCTGCTGCTGCGAAATGGTGCCGCTGCTCCGCAGCTCCCACTTCAGCTGCTGTAGCTGCTGCTGCCCGTGCGCCTGCTTAAACTCCCGCCGCCTGCGCTGATGGTGCTGCTGGTACTGCTGCTGCTGCTGCTGCTGCTGCTGCGCAGGCACCGGGAAGACAGCAGCGCTGCTGTGCGGGGCGCTGGGCTGGCAGCGCTTCGAGAGCCTCCAGTCTGGGCGGCGAGGGCACTGCTGCATTTTGTACTTGACGAGGACTCACAAGCAGGGGCAGCAAGTGGGGCCAGCAGCAGCTTCGGCATTTGCTGCTGCTCTTTAGCTCTCTTTTTGTCTCTTTGCGTCTCTCACTAGCCCACAGTTCTGCTCCTTTTTTGCTGTTTCCGGCAGTGCGCGGGTAGACGCGGGCTGCTGCAGCAGCAGCACCAGCAGTAGCTGCTGCTGCTGCCGGCGCTGCGCTGCGGAATCCGTGGCGAGCTCCATAGCTAGCCAGCTGGCTGTTCGCCAGCTGGGGCGCTGGCGGGAAAGGCAGCTGGCTAGTTAGCCATTTGCGTGCGCAGCTAGCTAGGCAGCTAGCCATGCTTGTTTCTAGCTAGCTGGCTAGCTAGGCAGCTAGCTAGCATGGCAGCTAGCTTGCTAAGTAGCTTGCTAGCTGCCCAGCTAGCTAGCTAGCTAGCTGGGCGTCAATTTTGTCTAGTTTTGCAGGCCTGCGCCTCCTGATGTCTCTCTTTTTCGCTCCGTCTTGCCCTCTCCGTGTTGCTTGTCTGCTGCTCTGCTGCTCTCCTTATATCTTGCCTTCATTTCTGTCTGCTGCTGCTGCTGCTGCTGCACCTGTCTCAACCGAGCAACCAGCATCTTTTGCGATCTTTGCTGCGGCTCGCAGGGGTTTCGCTGCCCTTCTTATTGTCCTTTTCTTTTCCCTGAGCTGCCTCTGCTGCTGCTTGCTGCTGCAGGCTGCTGCAGACTGAGTTTGCTCTTTTGCGTCCGCTGATGGTGAGGTGTACGTGCAGGTGATTTCAGAGATACGGCGGACGGCCTTCAGGCCTCGAGCTGTCCATTTGGCTTCGAGAGAGCACTTGTGCTCATTTCGCAGGTCTTCAGCAGCAACAGCAGCAGCAGCAGCAACAGCAGCAGCAGCAGCAGGGACCGTGGGGGGCACTGCGGCGGCCGCAGCTGCTGCTGCTGCTGCAGCTGCTGCTGCTGCTGCCCCCGTCAGCGGCGTCGACTGTCGTGCCTCAGCAAGGCTCACGGAAAGGCTTCGGAGGCAGCAAAACATTGCACTGCGATCCGTTGTTGCTACTGCTACTGCAGCAGCCAGGCCAGACGAAAATCAGCAGCAGCAACAACCGCAGCAGCAGCAGTGTGCGCCGCCCCCGCTGTGGCTGCAGAAGCTGGGCAAACGAGCGGTGGGCTTAACGGAGAAACAGCTGCAGCAGCAGCAGCTGCTGCTTCAGGCAGCAGCAGCAAAACAAAATGACCTGCTAGTTGCCGCCTGCGAGTCCCCCCTTCCCCCTTCTGTCACCGCCCGGTCCACCCCGGCAGCAACAGCAGCAGCAGCAAAAGCAACAAAAGCAGAACGATTCGGGTCTCAAGATGACGCAGACGAAGAAGCCGTTGGGGGGGACTCAAATGAAGGGACTGCGCAGGGAACGTTAAAAGCAGCACGAGCAGGAGCAGCAGCTGTAGCAGCAGCTGCTGCTGCTGCTGCGGGCCAGGGAAACTGCTGGATTTGCCCCCATTACGTCCGCCTTTCTGACCCTGTCTATGCTGCTCAGTTCGCAGCACATGCCCTTGCGCCTGTTGTTGCTGCTGCTAAGCCGGCATCTGCAGCAGCAGCAGCAGCTGCTGCTGCAGCAACAGATACCTCCGTAGCAGGGCCATCCGCCGCAGCAGTGAAGGGAAAACCGGAAGACGGCGCTGACGGTGCTGCCTGCAGCAACAGCAGCAGCAGCAAGTGCGAAAGCGTGCTAGACATTGAGGCGCTGTCTGCTGCTGCTGCAGACTGCAGCAGCAGCGGCGGCATTGGGGGCTGCGCCTACTACAGCAGCCAGGCGCTGGCCCAAGGGGCTGATATTGTGGTGTGCCCCTACGCCTTTGTTGTGGACCCTGGAGTGGCAAGGAGAACCAAAGTCGCATCTATTCTACCTGGTGCTGCTGGTGCAGCTGCTGCTGCTGTTGCTGCTCCGAGGGCTGCTGCTGCTGCTGCTGCTATTGCCGCTGCTGCTTTTAGTCCCTCTGCTGTTAGTGCTGCTGTTGTTGGCGCTGTCGCTGTTAGTGCTGCTGTTGTTGGTGCTGTTGCTGTTAGTGCTGCTCGTGCTGCGGCTCCTGCTGTTAGTGCTGCTCTCTATCAATGCAAGCCTCCAACGCTGCTGCTAGTGATACTCCTGCTGCTGTGGTGAATGCGAGCCCTGCTGCACTTATTGTTTCTGCTGCTGCTTCGGGCTTTGCTGTCAGTTTTCAAGCTGCTCACCTGCTGCTGCTGCTGCATCCCTTTGCGCGGGCCTTTCGGCTGACGCAGCTGGCGCCAGGGCTTCTGCAGCTATTGTGGCTGTTACTGTCTATGCTGCTGCTGCTGCTGCTGGTGCTGCTGCTGCAGGCAGCGTGGTGATAGTAGACGAAGCACATAATATAGAAGACGTTTGCAGGGAAGTCGGGAGCATAGACATAACTGTGGACCAGTTGCAGCAGCTGCTGCGGTGGCTGCAGTCTCTTGAGCGTTTGCTGCCATCGTCTCTGGCAGCAGGAGCACCAGCAAGGAGAGACACAAGGATGCAGCAGCTGCTGCAGCGTCTTGCGCTGCACGCAGGGAGGCTAGCAGCGCCGATTTCCAAGTTGGTAGACGTGGCAGTAAATGCAGCAACGAATCAGCAGCTGCTGCAGCGGGTGATGCAGCAGCAGCAGCACGTGATTCGCGAGGAGCTGCAGCGGAGCGTGCGAATGAACAGCAGCAGCAGCAGCAGCAGCAGACGAGGAGTGCACGGCGGCGTAGCGATAGCAGCAGCAGCAGACGAGCCCAGCGTATCCCTCGAGCTGATGGGCTGGGGCGGCGGGGCCCCAGAAGGCGCTGTAGGCTTTGCTGCAGCAGCAGGTTTAACAACACCCGAAGCAGCAACAGTACTGGGGGAAAGTGTAGAAGTCCTGTCGCTCAGCAGCAGCGAAGCTTCAGAGCTGGTGGGGCTGGGGCCCCCAGCAGCAGGTGACAGCCTGGAGCAGCTGGAGCAGCTGGCTTACTGTTTGTTTCTGTTGGCGAAGCACCCCACAGCTTATGCTGCTTCCATTCGCCTTGCTGCGGACCGGCACTTCCTTGCTGCTGCTGCGTTGCCGCAGCAGCAGAAGCAGTCGCTGCAGCAGCAGGAGGACGCAATCCGCAAGGTGTCTGTACACCTCTGGCTGCTGCTGCCCGCCGTCGTCTTCTCCCGCGTCGCTGAGACCGCCAGAACTGTTGTCCTTGCTTCAGGCACGCTGGCGCCCTTTGACTCTTTCGCGTATGCTGCTGCTGCTGCTGCTGCAGTTGCTGCTGCCGCTGCTGCAGCTGCTGCTGCTGGTACTGCATTGGTTGCTGCTGCGACTTCAGTTGACGCTGCCGCTGTTGTTCTGGTCATTGCGCTAGTGTGCTCTCAAAGCCGCGCCTTGATAGGTCTGGCAACTGCTGCTGCTGCTGCTGCTGCTGCTGCAGGTCCGAGTTGGGTCCTGCCTTTGGCAAGCGGCTGTTGGGTCCCCCTCTTGAGGCGCGACACGTGATAGGGCAGCAGCAGCTAAAGGTGATAGCTATTGCTGCACTGCCCTCCAGCACTGCAGCAGAGCCGCTGGCTTCGCCTGCGACGACAGCAGCAGCAGCGGCGCAGCGGCTGCAAGTGGTGCAGCAGCAGCAGCAGCACCGGCACACCGTGCAGGAGCGGGAGCTGCGCTGTCAAGCAACAAACCTCAACAACCCCGAGTTTCTTGCAGATCTTGGCAGGGCAGTAGCAAGGCTGCTGCAGTGCGTGCCTGGAGGGGTGCTGCTGTTCTTGCCGAGGTATGGTTTGCTGCAGCAAGCCCAGCGGATCTGGCAGCGCGAGCCCATGTGGCTCGAGCAGCAGCAGCTGCAGCTGCAGCAGCAGCAGCAGCGGAGGAAGATGCCAGCTTCCCGGCATGGGAGGAAGACAATATGGGATGTGCTGGTGCAGCTGAAGCGGCACGTGCTCGTGGAAACGCCTGCTGCTGCTGCAGCGAGCCAGCTGCTGCAGCAGCAATTCGTGGCCGCAGTCAAGTCCGCAGGCCACGCCTTGCTGCTGGCTGTCTACAGGGGCAAACTCAGCGAAGGCCTTTCCTTCAATGACGATTTGTGCCGCGGCGTCTTTTGTGTGGGGCTGCCGTTTCCGTCTTTGGGGGACCCCAAAGTTCAGAAGAAGCGCGACTACAACGACGCATGCAGCGCTCGCTGCCTGCAGCAGCAGCAGCAGAAACACAAGAAGCAGCAGCAGCAACAAACCCAGATGGTCAGTGGGTCCAGGTGGTACTCCACTCAGGCCTACAGAGCCCTCAACCAAGCAGCAGGGAGATGCATTCGGCACGTGTACGTCTTACGCGTGCAGCAGCAGCAGCTGCTGTTACAGCTGCAGCTGTTGCTGTTGCTGCTGTTGCTGCTGGTGTTGCGGCTGCTGCTGCCGTTGCTTTTATTGCCAGTGCTGATGCTGCTTCTACCGCTGCCGTGTTGCTGCTGCTGCTGTCGACTCAGGGGCGACTACGGAGTCGTGGTGCTGCTGGAAAGCAGACACAGGCCATCTTCTGGAGATTTATGTCGCTGGCTAATGCCGCACTTGACGTTTGAGGCTTCACTGTGGCCGGTGCTGCTGCAGTTGCACCAGCACTTTCAGGCGGCGCCTGCTGCTGCTGCTGCGGCGGCCGCTGCAGCGGAGGCTGCTCACGAACAGCCCTCACAAAACGCCCTTGCTGCTGCTGCTGCTGCAGCTTCGAACGGTTCGGGCTGGGTCGTCAAACTGCAGTGTCAGGGGCAGCAGCGGCAACAGCAGCAGCTGCTGCACTTCACTAACCAGCGCCAGGCCATGCAGCAGCAGTCGTTACAGCCAGAGCTGTCCGCGAACCAGCAGCAGCAGCCGCTCACGGAGCAGCTGCCGCAACAGCAAATAGTCAAAAGTGAGCAGCCGCAACAACTAGTGGGGCAGCAAGGCGCAAGTGCACAGCTGCAGCAGCGGCAGCAACGGCCATGGCTAGCGCAGCAGCAGAAGCAACAACAGCTCTTGCTGCCGCCACAGCAGCAACTGCAGCGCATGCCGCATGAGCAGCAGCAGCAGCAGGAGCAGCACATGCCGCAGCAGCCTCACTGGTCGTCACAGCCGTCGCTGCACCAGCGCATGCCCCACTTCGCTACTGCAGCAGATATCCTACAGCAGCAGCAAGAGCAGCAGCAGCAGTCACAGCAGCACCGTGCATCAGCACCAAGCCAGATGGTGACAGCAGCTGCAGCTCAAGACCAGCCGCAGCTCGCAGCAGCGCCCCAGCAAGCCTCTTGTTCGTCGCTGCACGAAACACCCGCAAGAGCAGCAGCAGCAGTTGCTGCTGCTGCTCCTGCTGCAGAAAAGGAAGACTGGCTGTCTAAAGAAGAGACAGAGGATTTGTTGGCCGCTTTTGACTGACATGACAACACTGCAGGTACAGCTGTTGCACCACCAGCAGCAGCTCCTGCTGCTGCAGCAGCAGCAACGGCAGCGTGTCTTTTTCGTACTTTGAGTAAATTCAAGCTCGAAAGCTTTTATATTCAAGTAAAATGAGGCAGACACAAAAACGATAAATAAATGAACAAGTAAAAGGCTAAATGACTAAGACTGAAACGAAATCTGCGGGAAAAAGAAGTTAAGTACGAGTACAAAGCATTGCGAATGAAGTGCAAAAGAGACTGCAGGCTGGCGTAGACATGCCGCCGCTGCTGCTGCTGCTGCTGCTGCTGCCAGGTGCAGCAACTAGGGCCCCTGTACCACAAGGCCAAACAAGGCACCATTGAAACATAAAACCGATTGCTGCTGGTGCAGCAACAGGCCAACCATCACCAGCGGGCGGTGCTGCCGATGCAGCAGTAGCAGACGCTGCTGATGCAGTAGCAGCCTAAGCAGCATCAGCTGCCGTTGCTGCTGGTGCAGGGTCACTTCTTCACTACCTATACAGGCATAGACAGGAGCAGCAAAAGTGCAAAAGCTACTGTTTGCTGCTGCAGCATCACCAGCACCGTCAGCAGACCTTTGCTGCTGCAGACGTGGCAGTGCTAGCCATTGCTGCTGCAGCTGCGCCTGACTGAAGCAGCTGGTGCAGCAGAGCAGTCTCAACTGCCTGAGACGCATATCTTCTTGCTGCTGCTGATTTGTAACTGCCGCGGGGACAAAAGAAAATCCTCAAGAAACCGCCAGTAGTCATTTGCTGCTGCTGCGTCGTTGTAACGATGGCTGCGGGAGAGACGAAACACCTGCAGCAGCAGCAGCAGCAGCAGTAGCAGCAGCACACGTGGCAACAACAGCAAATGGGAGCAACATCTCTAGAGAGAACTCTTCACGGCCGCAGCAGCGGCAAGAGTCAGAAGCGGCTGCAGCAGCAGCAACAAAGGCGCCGGAAGGGCTGGCTGCTACGAACAACTGTCCTATCACTGAAACAGCAGCGGAAGCTACAACAGCAGCAGAAACAGCAGCAACAGAAGCAACGGAAGCGTACTCGAACATTCCACTGGAGAACCTCTGGTGGGATGGCGTCTTCGTCGTAAGCAAACAAAGCTCCCCTGCGGCAGCAAACGCGCAGCAGCAAAGCACGCGGTGCAGCAGCAGCAGCAGCAGCAAAAGCAGCAGTAACACAAACGGCAGCAGCGAAGGAAGCAGCAGTAAAAATAGCAGCAAGAGCTCTTCAGAAGGCTCTTCTGTACAGATGAGGCGGCAGCAACAGCTGTGCAAGCCGCAGGCCGCAGCAGCTGCTGCTGCAGCAGCAGCAAAGCACGAGCAGATGCAGCAGCCGGCGGAACAACAGCAGCACCAGCAAGGGCCGCAGCAAACGCCCGAGCGCGTGTGCAGCAGATAAGCAAACAACAAAAGCAGCAGCAGCAGCTATCCTGTAAGGCTGCAACAGCTCATCCCAGCTCCCAAACGCCCACTCAGCAGTAGCAGGAGTAGTAAAAATAGTAGTCGTAGCAGTAGCAGCAGCAGCACTAGCAGCAGCACTAGCAGCAGGAGCAGGAGCAGCAGGAGCAGCAGCAGGAGCAGCAGGAGCACCAGCAGGAGCAGCAGCAGCAGGAACAGCAGGAGCAAGAGCAGGAGCAGCAGACCTGTAGGACTGGAACAGCTCGACCCAGCCCCTGAAGGGCCAGCCATTGAATTGCCATTTGGTTTTTTCTGCGCTGCCGCCGCCCAAAAAGACGCCCACAACTGCTGCCCAGTCTTGAGGGGTGAACTTTGGGGTGTACGTACACTCCATGGCCTTGAAGGTGTACTCGCGGTTGCGGATGCGCCGCCGAATCGAAAGGCCTTCCGCAGGGGTTGGAAAGCCGGCTGCAGCAGCAGCAGCAGCAGCAGCAGACGCACATGCACGCAGCGACGCAGCAGCTCCAGCAGCAGCAGAAGCAGCAGCAAACGGCGCGCAGCAGCCCACAAACCAGAGGGCGCTGCTCTGCGGCAAGTCTAGATAACAAACACCGGTGCACCAAGGCAAGCAGCAGCAGCAGCAGCAGCAGCAGCAGCAGCAGCAGAAGCAGCAGCAGAAAAACTCCTGCAGCGAGCGCATAAAGCTGCACAAGCAGCAACAGCAGCAGCACGAGCAGCAGTGGGAGCAAGGGCAACAGCAACGCTAGCAAATGAGGAACCGTAAACCGCAGCACGCCTAAAAGCAGCAGCAGCAGCAGCAGCAGCAGCAGACCTGCTGCTGCTTCTCTGTGGGCCTGTCTGGGGTCAACAAATGCCCCTCCCTCCAAGAAAGCCTTGGCATTGTCTTTCGTCAGCAGACAGCCAGAACCTGCTGCTGCTAAGGAGGGCAGCAGCAGCAGCGGCCGCCGCTTCAGGTGTACGCACACCTCATCAAGCACGCAGAAGCGCGGCGTTGCTGCAGCAGCAGCAGCCGCAGAGACAGACAAGCCAGCGAGCTTTGTGCAGCAGTCGCAACAGAGAAAGCAGCAACAGCAGCCGCAGCAACAGCAGCAGCAGCTGCGACTTACATGGTGGGGCTCTGGGCGCCCCCATGAGTGCCGTTGGCCCGAGTTTTCTTTGCTGCTGCGGCCTCGCGGCCGTCGCTGCTGCTGCGGGTTCCGCTGCTGCTGCAGCAGTAGTGCCAGCAGCAGCAGCAGCAGCAGCAGCAGGCTTGTAGGGGGTGAAGGTCTTGAAACAAAATGCATCGAGGGGCCTCTTGGCCCGCCGGGCTTTTTCAATAGCTGCCAAATCTCCCAAAATTTCAGCAAAAGAGACGCCGCGAATCAGCACACCAGCAGCACGCGGGTGCAGCGGTCGCTGCAGCCGCAGCAGACTCACGTTGCTGCTGCTGCTGCTGCTGCTGCTCTTGCTGCTGCTGGAGCTGGTGGAGGAGGACTCTGCTGCTGCGGCTTCGTCCTCGAGGGCGCCCCACAGCGGCAGGTCTGGCTCTCCCTCGAACCACTGGGGCAGCGGCCAGTGGCACTTGATTTGCTGTGCTGCAGCAGCAGCAGCTGCTGCTGCTGCTGCCTGGGCGCCCCGGGCATCGTCTTCTCCAGGCACTCGCACCGGCAGCAGCGGGTCAACAGCAAAGACCTCCTGCTTGCGCGCAGCGAGGAGCGCTGCTGCTTCTGCTGCAGCAGTTTCCTGGGCGCTAGCAGCAGCAGCAGCAGCGGAGGGCGGGTGGGTGCCGGGGCGCGCGGCAGCAGCAGCAGCAGCAGCAGCGTCTGCTGCAGCAGCAGCACGGGGCAAGGGCGCAGCTATCGCGCTTTGGATCTTGGCCCGCTCCAACACGTTTATGTACTTGTGGCCCTTCTCCGTTATCGCCACATAGTTGTAAGAGTCCTTCGGAGTCGACAGCAGCAGCCACAAGTCCGCAACAGTGTAGGCCTCTCGCTTGCGGCTCTCCAGCCCCGAAGCTGCTGCTGCACTGATGTAGCAGTTCCGCTGCAGCAGCACCAGCCGCTCCTCGCCCCCCACTTGCTGCAGCTCGCAGCCCTCGGGGCCGTCTTCGTACGCCGCCCGCAGAAACGCCAGCGGATTCACAAAGTGCCGCCCGCTGCTGCTGCTGCTGCTGCTGCTGTTTGCGCCGACGCCGCCCGCAGCAGCGGCCGGGGGGAACATTGTAGGCGGCACGCGGGCGACGAGCCTGCCGCCGCCAACTGGTCGCTGCTGCTGCTGCCGCTCCGGCTCCTGCTGCTGTTCTTGCTGCTGCTGCTGCTGCTGCAGCAGCAGCAGACTCACACCCAATCGCCAGGGCCCCCAGAAGGGCCCTTCAAAGAGAGCCGCCTACCGACTCAGAAGTCCCCAAAACTAAAATAAATATTTGGAGTTGAAGCAAAAACCTCAAAATCCGCAGAAAGAACGCAGCAGCGGCAAACGCTTTACCCGATCCCCCAGCTGCTGCTGCATGCGGGAGGGATGGGGGGTCCCCACGCTGCTCTCTGTGGTGTTAGCGTCGAGTGTAATTTGTTCTTGAGAGTTATTTTAACACTTTATCTGTCTCTTATCCATTTCCTTTAGCTGCAGGCTGCAGATGAGCGCAGCAGCAGAAGCCAGCGCGGGGCTGAGGGCCCCGAGGCCCCCGACTGCCACCGCATGCAGCAAGCAACGCACTTGAAACGTAAAAACGCAAAACAAATAAAATAACTGATATGAAGAAACAAAAATTGCGCATGCAGCGGTCCAGGAGATTCTCTGGGATACCAGACTTCCAACACCCCAAACGAAGGCGCAACTGCGCAGCAGTTCCTGCGTCTGCGTCGTACCACCACCGGGTCATTTATAACTACTTACAAATAGATCTACTTTCCAAACTATAAAAACTTTTATTAAATTTGTTCCTAGGAAATGAGGAACCCCCACAAAAACACATGCCCGCCAGACGCCTGCAGCAAGCTACAGCACTACACACAGCTGCGCACTGAACTATCTTGTGCGTTTCATCTTTGCTGTGCTGCTCTTTAGCTGCAGCAAAGTGTTCGCTCTTAGTCTGCTAGGAAACTGCTGCCAGCAGCAGCTGGCGAGCCCACAGCTTCTGCAGCTGGAGCAGCAGTCACAGCACTAGCATTAGCTCCAGCTGCACCAGCAGCAGCGAGAGCAGCAGCAGACTTTGCTCCTGCTGCAGCGGCAGCTCTGGCGTCCAGCGCAGCCTGCCCGTCCCAGGCGCAGCCAGCGCTGCCACCGCCGCAGAGCAACAACAGCAGAGCAGCAGCAGCAGAACCGCAGCAAGCAGCAGCAGCAAGAAGCTGCAGCAAGCAGCAGCAGCAGCGCCGCTACAGCTCCTCTAGCTGCAGGCCCTGCAGCACTGTCTGCCGGATTGCTGGAATGGTGAGAGCAGCAAAAACTCTTTCTTTGTCATTTAGCTGCTTCGCAATTGCTGCGCTGCTCTCGTGGCCGCAGACCCGCACCCACAGCGACACCCGAGCAACAGCACAGTCCAGGGTCCCCCAGGCGTTCATTGCTGCTGCTGCTGCTGTTGCTGTCCTTGCTGCCGCTGCTTCGCCTGCTGCTGCTGCTGCTTCGCCTGCTGCTGCTGCTGCTGCTGCTCCGAAGCTGTCGTAGCCCCCGTTGAGGGCAAGAGCTGCTGCATCTGCTGCAGCAAAGTCCAGAGCCAGCCTCGCCCTTACCAGAAGGCCCAGGACAGCAGCAAAGGCGCAGCGGGGGCTCGTGGGGTGTACAGACACCACAATGCAGCAGCAGCGGCACTCCGGCGTGCACCCCTGCACCGCCCCCTCCGTGCTGCTGCTGCTGCTGTCACTGCTGCTGCTCCCGCTGCTGCTGCCGCTGCTGCTGCTGACCTCACTGCTGCTGATGGCCGTCCAGCTGTTGTTGCTGTCGCTGCAGCAGCCGTCGGCGGAACTGCTGCAGCGGCTGCAGCAGTTGACGCAGTCCTCCTCTGCCCACGGGTCCGTGTAGCCGCCGCCACTGCTGCTGCTGCTGCCGCTGCTGCTGCTGCTGCTGCTGTGGATGCGGCAAGTACCCGTGCACCGCACCACTATCAACTCCGGAAGCACCACCTGCAGCTCCTCCAAAGTCTCTGTGGGGAATTCCGGGTCTTGCAAATCCCGCACGGAGTCAAACACTTCAGCAGCCATCGCCACGCAGCGCCCGCAGCGCGCCATCCTGCTGCTGCTGCTGCTACTGCTGCTTCTACTTCTGCTGCTGCTTCTGCTGCTAATTCTGCTGCTGCTGCTGCTAGTTTCGCTGCCTCTACACCGCCACAGCTGCTGCCGCTGCTGCTGCTGCTGCTGCCGCTGCTGCTGCTGCTGCTGCTACGAAGATATGCGTATCTGGAAGGCGCAGCTGGGGGGCCTTGGGACTTCGGCTGTGACAGTGCACTCGAGGCCCAGGGCTGCGAGGGCCCCCCGAATGGCCCCACAGACGAAGGCCACGTGGAGCTGAGGCTGCGTAGCAGCAGCTCTGCGGAGTTCGTCCTCGTGCTGCTGCAGCAGCAGCGCCTCGGGGGCGCTCCCGGGGGCCGTCGCTGCTGCTGCTGCTGCTGCTGCTGCTGCTGCGGGCGGCGGCAGCGGGTGCACGCGGCGCAGCCAAGGCAGGCTCGCGTCGTGCACCACGTAGCCCCCCCGCCTGTTTGTCTGCAGCCTGTCAGCTTGCTTTTGAAACAAAAAATGCCAAAGATCTTTGCAGACAAATTTGACGCACTCGCGCTGCTCGGGCATGCGGCAGCACTTGAGGGTCAGGCGCTCGGCGACGCGGCTGCCCACGCGGTAGCCGCTGCTCTGCAGCAGCGGCAGCGCCGCTGCCGCCGCTGCTGCTGCTGCTGCTGCTGCTGCGCCCGACGCGCAGGTGGCGGAAGATGGACGGCCGCGAGCTGATGCTGCTTCCGCTGGCCCATCGGAAGCCCTGTATACCGGGCTGCAGCGCCGCAAAGTGTACAGCAGCAGCTCTTGGTGCAGCAGCGCCACGCCGGTGCTGCTCACTTCGTGCGTCTGCGGCGGAGCCACAACTGCAGCAGCAAGCGACGCAGAACTGGGGGAAGCTAGCGGCGTCGGCGGCGGAAAATGCTGCGGCTGCTGCTGCAGTTGCTGCTGCTGCAGCAGCTGCGGCTGAGGACGTGCAGCACGGCCCTCCTTTTCAGCTGCGCGCGTGCTAGACGGAGAAGACTGAGGCGTTGCTGCTGCTGCCGCGCCGTCCATCTTAAGCCCCCAGGCTTCACGAGAGGCAGTTAAAAAGCTCTCTCTGATGTTGTGGGGCTCTAAAATTCAGTAGAAATGGCCCAGCGCCGTCGCGCCCGGCCGCAGAGCCGTCTCGTTCAGCTTCCACGCTGCAGGCGTTCAGTTCAGGGTGGGCGGCGGTCGGCGGCGGCTGCATGCGACCCTTTCTCAAAGAAAGAGGCAAAATGTCAAAACAAATTGCGTTTCTTTACGAAATCCCAGAAGGACCTTCAGCGGGGGGCCCCAAAAAAAACGCTGTGTGGCCGGGGGGGGCCCGCGCTCATCGGCTGCAGGGGGAAGCTGCGGCGCTGATCTCGCGGCCAAAGGCCACGGAACACGTCGTGTAGCAAAAACTATGAAGAAGGATTATCGAAATAAACTCTAATTGAGTCACACTGCTCCAGAGACAGCTGCTTTCAGCAACGAAGACAGCTGTCGGCAGACCCTAAGGCTTGCCCACCCGCCCACTGCGGATCTTGACTCGAATATTACACTGGAGGATTCCGTTTTATGCCAGCGTAAATAAATAAGTGCATATATGGTGGTAACTGTGGATAGGCAGACGAGGCTGCGCAAGAAACGACACCTGAAAGGATATTCAACAGTTCACCAGTACACCTGTAGCGCAGTGTCTGGGTGCCTGTAGAGCAGCAGCAGCAGCAGCAACACCAGCGTTCGGCGCTTCTTCTGTTACGGCTGTTCAAGTGTCCTTGATTCACCAGCAGGAGGGGCCCTGCAACTCCCCCAGCAGCAGCAGCAGTAGAAGCAGCAACAGCAGCATCTGTGCATGCATGCACATGCAGCTCTGTGTTTGCGGTGGAAGGACAGCTAGGCGGCACAAAGTGTAGCTGCTGCATTGTGCGTGCCTCTCAGCGAACTAGAGTCTACACTGGACTGTTGCTGCTGCTGTCTGCTGCCGGACCCACTGGGTCCTGTGGTCACGGCGAAATGGTAAGCAGCGGCACCCCAATAGCCCTTCTCCAGCAGCAGCTTTTGTCCGTGGCTCTTTTGCCTCGAAACAGAGCCACGAGGTTCGCCAGGGCATTTCCTGTTGGCCGCAGGTCCCTCTAGAGTTTGCTTCCAAAGAGCCTCAAAATAGCCTTTCTAGCTAAGCAACTGAAGGCCAAATAGGCAGTGAAGTTTTGCTTTACAGAGATACTACAGAAGCTTTCAGGGTGCGCAAAGAGAGCCCCTGCAATTCCCCCAGTCGCCAATACAATCATCTCCCCCGCTGCAGCTGGAAGCGGCAACAGCAGCAGCAGCTGCTGCTTACGAGGTGTGCCGCAGCAGCAGCAGCTGCTGCTGCAAATGCAGCTGCTGCTGCGGCCAGCCACCCACTCACGGGGTTCTCTCACTTCTGTGCCGTGGCAGCAGCACAGGTTCCAGCTGGCAGCAGCTGCAGCAGGAAACGCATCTTGTCTTCATCGGAGTTCAAGTTAAGCCAGTGCTGCTGGTGAATCAGCAGCACAGAAAAACCCATTCCAGCAAGAAGTTCATGCCGCCTGCAGCGCCCAAGCAGCTTAGGCAGCACCCCGGCTGCAGCAGCGGCTGCACTCAGTCTTATCTTATAGGCAGTCCTACATGTATAAATATGTATATATATATATATATTTATATACATAAACGTAATATATATATATATATACATATACCAAATAAAGGAAAGTGCTTGAGATCTATAAGCAGCCCCCACTATACATATATAACATATATACATACATACATACATATGTATATAATATTATATAAAAACATATACTTAAATAGTATATATAATATGCGTAATGTTTAGAAATAATATATATATATCTACAACATAAGCGAAAGGCTTAATATTTTGAGGCAGCACTCCTACAGCTTGCTGGCGGCTGTGGGCGTGTGGGTGTTGGCGTAGAGCTGATAAGAAGGCACTCCTTCAATCAGAAGTCTTTTCGAAGGCAAGTAGCAGTCGGTTTTGAATGGCCCTGCAGAAATTTTCGCGGAAGAAATAAAAATGAAGATAAATAAACAATAATGGCAATTAGGAAGGAAATGAATCAAATAGGAACGACGGAGAGCCGAAATCAGTGCAGAGAAGAACGAAAGATACACTCAAAAGAGGCTGCCAAGAGGAACGGCTCCCGCAGCGGAAGCAGCTGCAGCAACAACTGCAACAGGAAAATAGCAGCAACGGCAGCTCCAAGAGGAGTAGCCCTTGCCGCAGAAGCAGCTGTAGCGGCAAAACAGCAGCAGTAGCAGCGCCCAGAGGAGCGGTCGCACAGCAGATGCAGCTGCAGCAGCAGCAGCAAAACAGCAGGAGAGCCAGCAGCAGACACAGCTCCAGCAGCAGCACTCAGGCGGGGATGACGCTCACCGGCCACAGCGGAGTTGAAATGGACCACTTCCATTAAGTTCAGAACTCTACTAATGTCTGCATGCAGCGCACTGCTGAAGGCAGCAGGGGGCCCCTCGTGGGGCCCTGCAGCAGCGCCAGCCGTCGCAGCAGCAACTTCAACTTTGCTGCAGCTCAGCTCTCCTTCGCAGCCACTGCCCGCGGGGCCGGGGGCCCCTGTAGGGGCCCCCAAGCCGCCCAATCCGCCGGGAGGGCCCCTCTCCCCAGGGGTAAAAAAGGCATCTGCCTCGATTTCGCTTCGGAAGGCAACTTTGTGGGGTGTGGGGCCAGAGCGGGGCCCCTCGCCCGGCGCGTCTCGGGGTGTACATACACCCCAAGAGGGCACCTCAGCTGCTGCGAAATCCTCCACGCCCTCCTCGTCTTCTTCGGTGTCGCTGCAGTCGCTAAACACTGCGAAACAAACACAGAAATTCCAGCCGTGCAAACCCTCAACCTGGGGCTCTCGGCCTAAACCCTAAACCCTAAACGCGAAACCCGAAACTCTGAAGCCTGCATCCTGCGCTCTGCACCAGGTCGCTGCCCTACGCATCACATGCCACACCTAAAATGCAACAGAGGAGCCACTGGATCCAATTCCTGGACCCTTAACCCTAAGCACTAAACGCTAAACCCTAAACCCTCAGCAGGCATCCGTGTGCGCGCAGACGCACTGGCAGTGCTGGCGTTGCGAATGACCTCTAAAAAGTACTGGGTTTCGATATCAAGCTGCTCGTACACCTCGGGCTTCTGTATTCTGCAGCAGCAGCAGCGGGCGCAGCAGCAGCAGCAAAGGCTCTGGCGCGAAAGCAGCCACGCCATGCTTTACACGAAGCTACTGCCGCGCGAGCATCATAGCGGCAGCAAGGCGACATCGCTAGCAGCAAATACTTCTGCAGCAGCAGCAGCAACACCAGCAGCGTTATTAACAAGTGCAACAGCAGCAGCACCAGCAGCACCAACCGCAACAACACCTGGAGGAAGAACGCCTGCAGCGCCGGCTACAGGAACTTTCCTGGCTGTAACACCATTAGCAGCGACAACATCAGTAACAGCAGCAGCAGCAGCAGCAGTTACAGGAACAACAGCAAAAGCAGCAGCAACAGCAGCAGCACCTGAGATACAGCTCCATGAGCTGCAGGTCCCTGGAGTGCCTCTGCAGCGAATGTTTTTTCTCTTGCCTCGCCGCGCAGTTCAAAAAGTCCACCAGCATTGCAGAAGAAAAGAATGAAACCCCCGTGACCCACTTAACAGACCGGCAGTTCGTTGCTGCGCAGGCACCGAAGCCACTCACGCACGCTGCTGCTACTGCTGCTGCTGCTGCTGCCGTAACTGCCGTCAGCGTTACATGAGTTGCTGCTGCTGCTGCTGCTGTTGCTGCAGCAAAAGACTAACCTGTGAACGCGGGAATGCGGCTGGCTAGCGTGAGCCTGAGGGGAGTTACTAAGACGTGGGTCGCCAGGTCCAGTTTGCTCAGGGAGTTCGCCGCCTAATGCGCAAATCCTAAATCCTAAACCCTAAACCCTAAACCCGTAACCATAGACCTTCCGTGCTAAACCCTGGGCCCTGAACCCTGAGACTCCCGCGCTAAGCCCTAAACCCTCGGCCTGTACTGCCGGGGCCCCCGAAAAGGCCTCTGGATACTCTTTCAGCTAAATCCTAAGTGTGCTTTTTACTTGTAGTGTCTACTTTACTTTTATTAAAAAGTTGTTCCGCAGAACAGCCCAAGAAAGCAACATCTCCTGCAACCCGAGAATGCAAATGCGGTGCCGCTGACGCAGCCGTGCTAGGGCCTGTAGGTAAACTAAAACCCCAAACCCTAAACCCTAAACCCTAAACCCTAAACCTTAAACCCCAAAATTCCCACTGAAAGCTCTGAGCTATCAGCTCTTGGCAATGCAGCACTGCACAGAGAGAAATGGCAGATTTCACAAAGGCAGAGAAAAGCGAACAAGAACAGCAGCGCCGGCAAAAAAAGCGCATGTGCAGCAGCAGCAACACAACCGCAGTAGCAGAGGCAGCACAGCAGCAGCAGCAGCAGCTCCAGCGGCACTTGCCTGGAACAGGTGAACATAATTCTCGGGGCGCATTTCTGCCTGTCTCTTTGCGATAGCCCTGCACGCCTCCAGCACGCTCTGTGTCCTTCCCTGCTGCAGTTGCTCGAATCCCTGCTGCTGCTGCTGCTGTTGCTGATGTCGCTGCTGCTACTGCACTAAAGGGAGCAACCAGAACAGCCACTGCCCACATTAACTCCGTCTAGCTTTCGTCGGTACACTTCACTATACGCCTAAAGGGTGCTAGGAAGGAGCCGACGCAGGAGCAGAAGAAACAGCAGCAGCAGCAACAACAGCAGCCCTTCAGCGAACACCAGCTGCGGCCGCGAGTTCGCCAGCAGTGACAGCCGCATTAGCAGCACAGCTTTTTCTGGCTCCGCAGCAGCACGAGCATCAGGAGCAGCAGCAGCAGCAGACCCAGCCTGGAAAATAGCAGCAGCCTGCGCAGCAGCAGCCCCAGATTGAGCACCTCATGAAGTCCTCTAGGTGAGTTTGCTTCAGCGGCAGCTGCACTGCAGCAAAAGCCTGCAGCATTCTGAGGAGTGACCGCGCAGAGGCATTTCGGCTGTCGCGGCAAATGGCAGCTGCTCGGCTCTCAAGAGCTTCCCACACGTCCAAGTCAAACTCCCCACCTGCAGCACAAGCAGCAGCAGCAATAGCAGCCTTTGCAGCAGCCGCAAGAGCAGCAGGAGCAGCAAGAGCCCCTGCAGCAGCAGCAAGAGCAGCAGGAGCAATCGGAGCCCCTGCATCGAGTCAACTGACACACGAAAACGGACCCAACGCCAGCAACAACAGCAGCACCAGCAGCAGCTGCTGCTGCAGCACCTGGAGCAGCAGGTGTATAGTGCCTTGTCGCCGCTCATTGGCATTTCTTTTTCGTCGCATTGCTGCCTCTGCTTCACCATTTTATCATTCCCTGGGGCTGTCTAGATCTGCTGCTGCGGAGCTCTGTTTTTAATATCTTTAGAAAAAGCCTCTGGTGGCAGCAAAGGAAGGAGAAAATCTCTCTATGCCTTGGGGCTCCCTTTGGAGCCCCCCAATTCTAACGCTGCTGCTGCAGCACAGGTGACCACTGGTCTGCTGCTGCGCACCCGGTGGTCACCGCGGCCAGCCCAAAGCCTCACCCATTCGAATGCGCCGCGCTTCCCGCATAAGAACAAACTTGAGGTCTCGCGCTCCCAACGCTGCAGCCGTGAGGGCAGTGGGGGGCTCGTGGCGCCCCGAGTACCTGCGTAACAAACCCTTAACCCTGAACCCTAAACCCTAAACCCTAAACCCTGAAGTCCAAGCGTCGCGCGCAGAACTCAGCTTTTCTTCGGCCCCGCAGCGCCCAGCCTTTGGTCCTCGACCCTAGACCATTGAATATAACCCCCCACTGGGAGTTATTACTGCATTTTGAATTTAAAACCCTAAACCCTTATCCGTGGCTGTTGAGAAAGGCCCACCAGTACTCCTTGGGCGGGATGTACCGCTTTCTGCGTGCCGTGGCCTGCTGCAGCAGCTCCTGTTTTTGCTGCTGCTGCTGTAGCTGCTGCAGCTCATGGAGCTTCCCTGCGGAAAACACAGCTCAGAATTCTCCCAGGTTTGTGCGGCCACGAAGCACAG
This sequence comes from Eimeria tenella, assembly GCF_000499545.2. Classification (NCBI taxonomy): domain Eukaryota; phylum Apicomplexa; class Conoidasida; order Eucoccidiorida; family Eimeriidae; genus Eimeria; species Eimeria tenella. The sequence goes on along the minus strand of NW_013543395.1, from coordinate 620,235 downwards.
TGTTGTAGTGTTAGTGCACTGTTGTCGCTGCTGCTGGTGCTTTTGCTGCTGCAGGCGTTGCTGCTGTTGCTTCTGTGCCACTGCAGGCCCGGAAGTACTACAGATCCTGCAGCTACTGCAGCACCAGAGAGTATCATTTACAGCAGAAGGCCGGCACTGGTGATCCAGCACTAGCCTTGGCAGCAGCAGCAGCAGCACCACCGCAACCGCCAGCCACATCTGCTGCAGCAACGCTTGCTGTGTGAGCACTTGTGAAAGCCCTAGCAACAGCAGCAGCAGCAGCTGCAGTCGCCCCATCGATGGTCGCAGGAGCAGCCCAGACTCTAGCACTCAGTCTCACGCCTCCCAGATGCAGCAGCAGCAGCACCACAGCACCAGTAGCCGCAGCAGCAGCTGCCCTGGCAGCAGCAACAGCATCAGCAACAGCAGCACCAACCGCCGCAGCAGCAGCTGCCCCAGCAGCAGCAACAGCAACACCATCAGCTGCCCCAGCAGCAGCAGCAGCACCAGGCTGCTGCTGACCATCCAGAGCTCTGTCTCTGTCTCTGAAGAATCGCCTGTAGTAGTCTCGCTCCGTCGCCTTATAAACCCCCAACACCCCAAAGCTTTTGGGGGCCGCCGCAGTTGCTGGACGCATTTGCCTGCAGCGCCAGCGGCAGCAGAGAATAGGGGCAATAGAGAAGGAATTTGAATTAAAATTACTTTATTTAATTTAAAAATATAAAATAAAAAGGTTTTGGCAATTTAATTTCAAAGATCAGCAGCAAATGGAAACTGCTGCAGGCACTCACTCCAGGTCTTCCCTCTTCAATGACGGAACCGCCTCCGCCAGAGGCAGCAGCGGCGCTTCTTTCCACTGGTGCTGCGAGCCACACAGCAGCAGCAGCAGCAGCAAAAACAGCAGCACAGTCAGGCATGGGCAAAGATGCAGGAGCAGCAGCAGCACGAGCTTTAGCGGCACAGAAGGTGCAAATGCTTCATGTCCGCAATCCTGCAGGCGTCCGCGCTGCGGCTGCTGCTGCTGCTGTTGTTGCTGCTGCTGCTGTTGCCGCTGCTGCTGCTGCTGCTGCTGTTGGTGCCGCTGCAGCATGCGCTCAATTATTGGGTCCAATATCTGAACAGGACGCCAACGCTATTCATGCACTGTAGGACTTAGGGTTTAGGGTTTAGGGTTTAGGATTTAGGCTTGAAATATGCTTCTTACGGGGCTTCCCTCCTCAGACTCTTCTGAGCGCTGTGCGTGCTTCCTCTCCAGTGCATACTGCAGGAGCAGCAGCAGCAGAACCAGCAGCAGCAGGGGTGCTTCGCTCGGCATGGGAGAGTGTAATGTCCACTTTAGCGGGCATCTCTTCTGGGCCCAGACACCCAGGGTTTAGGGTTTAGGGTTTAGGGTTTGGGTGCTGACCTCATGGGGCTTTCTACGTCTCTCCAAAAAACGCATTTCTGAAACAGAGGCCTCGGGAGGCCCCCCAGGACCCTCCAAGTCCAGCAGCTTGTGGGGCCCCCCAGCTGGTGCTGGGGGCCCCCAGTCCCCAGAGGGACCCCCCGGCCTAAGCCGGGGGTTCTTGGGGCCTGCTGCATCTCCTTCTTCCCTCAGATAGCGTCTGGCAGCAAACACGAACCCTGAACCCTAAACCCTAAACTTAGCCACGAGGACTAAGCCCTGCACTGCAAACCCTAAGCACTAAACCCTAAACCCTAGGTCTTCCGCCTGCAGCACTAGCATTACTGAAAAATAGCGGGGACCAAGCCTTTGGCTCTTAGCCCGAAAGTCTAAACCCTAAACCCTAAACCCTAGGGTGCAACAGCTTCCTGGAGCTCACTGGGGGACCTTAGGGGGCTGCCAATTCCGGCGTCTTTTGAGGAGTTCCTTCTGTCTCTTTTTTGCTGCTGCTTTTGCTGTTGAGGCAAACTGGCGCTGCTGCTGCGATAAGTGCAGCGGGGCCGTCTGGGAGGCGGTGCAGAGTCTGCTCGCGCTGCAGCAGCAGCAGCAGGCGCTACTGTTGCTGCTGCTGCTGCTGCTGCTGTTGTAGTGCATTGCGCAGCGCAGTCTAGGCGGAACAGAACGCCGCGAATGCCAGAAAACTAATTCATGATGGGGCGACTGCGGGGGCCCCCAAGGCCCCTGTGGAGCTCGAGCTGCTGCTCCTGCTGTTGCTTCTGCTGCTGCTGCAGCCCCTCCGCCGTTGCCGCCGCCCCGCAGGAGACGTAGTGGGACAGGACGCAGGGGGTGGGGTTGTTGTGATGCCGCAGCAGCCTGCAGAAAAGCTGCTGCAGTCCCTTGTGAGCCGCTGGGCAGTTCAGCGAGGGCTGCCAGGGGCCCTGTGGGGCCCCTGGGGTCCAGGGGGCCCCCGTTAGTCCCCAGGGGCCCCGTGGGCCCCCTGGGGCCCAGGGGGATCCCAAGACTGCCCAGGGTCCCTGAGGGCCTTTTGGGGGCAAGGGGGCCCCCAATACGCCTCAAGGGTCCCAGCAGGTGAGTCCCGGGGTGAAAATGCATGTGTTTGCTGGTGAGGATCAGAAAAGGAGCACGGGGCCCCCCGGGGTTTCCGGGTGCCCCAGAAGAGCCCCTAATTAGCCCAAAAATGGAAAAAAAAGGACATGAAATAAACCTTTCCTGTCCTCCTATACACAAAACATGTACGAAGGAAGACACCGCAGCGCCTGCAGCGAGCAGTGACCACCTTTCAAGCGGGGCACCTATACCCTAGAGGGGCCCCTTAGAGGCGGGGGCCCCCTTCCTGTCGGGGGGCCCGCGCGTGGCTTTTTCGGTCCATTTTATGTCCGGATTTTTAAATTAGAGATCCATAAAAGGCAATTAAAGATCGTTTGGCTTAAAAACTGCCTCGAGTGCCTATGCACAGGCAAATAGATACTACCATAGGCCCTCTGGGACTGCCATTTCTCTAGCAGGAGCTGCTTGAATAGAGATCTTTGCAAATAAATGCCCCAAAAAAGCCCTTTTCTGCTGAGAAATTATTATACCGTTGTCTCAGAAAACAGAAATGGGCTGCTGATTTAGCAGGAGTGGCTAGGCTGGCTTCGCTCTGTTACCTTTCAAGTTCGTCTAGGGCCCATCGATGTAGCTTTGCTGCTTGGAGGAGTACATTATGCATGCAAAACATCATAAAAAAGCTGGAGAAATAGAGGCAAAAGGATTAATTGCAGGAGCTATTGAAGGAATTCTCAACACAAGCAGAGTAGCTTATTCAAATATAGACTTTGGAATTGTTCGTGAGCTTTATACGCATGCAAATTCATTGCCAGAGCTAGCCGCAGCTAGCTAGAGCTAGCCGCAGCTAGCTAGAGCTAGCCGCAGCTAGCTAGGGCTAGCCGCAGCTAGCTAGAGCTAGCCGCAGCTAGCTAGAGCTAGCCGCAGCTAGCTAGAGCTAGCCGCAGCTAGCTAGAGCTAGCCGCAGCTAGCTAGAGCTAGCCGCAGCTAGCTAGAGCTAGCCGCAGCTAGCCAGGGCCAGCCGCAGCTAGCTAGAGCTAGCTAGAGTTAGTCGCAGTTAGCTCTAGCTAGCTGCGGCTAGCTGGGCCTGGCTGCAGCACTTCGTAGGGCGGGAAGTTAGGGCTCATGGAGCGCGGCTGCGGCGAGCGTGAGAGCCTTTATGTCTTTAAGCTCGTTGGGGTAGAGCATCCAGGCAAAAGAACAGAAGTGCTGCTGCTGCCCCGGACTTTGCTGTTGCTGCTGCTGTTGCTGCTGCTGCTGCTCACGCTGCTGCTCCTCAGGCTGGAAAGTGTTTCCTAGCGAGCTTCCTCCCTGAGTAGCCTGGGGCCCACAGGGGGCCCCCGAAATGTCCCCCGCGCTGTCTGGCTCCTGGGGCCTGCCATTTGGGTGTTGGAGGGGCCCCTTGTTGAGCTGCTCTAGGAGTCCTTGCGGGCTCCTGGGCGTCTCGATTGTGCTGCAGCTGTCTGCTGCTGTGCTGCTGCTCTCTGCTGCTGCACTGCTGCTGTCTGCTGCTGCGCCGCTGCTGTGCACTGGAGAGTCCCCCAACTGTGCCGAGGGCAGAATGCCCAGGGCCTCCAGGGCCCTGAGCTCGCTCCTCGTGAGCAGTGGGGGCCCTGCGAGGGGTTCTGGGGAGGCCTCTGGGGTCCCTGCGGAGGACCCTGAGGAACCCTCCTGCAGGTTCTGCTGCAGAGGGCATCCCTGGCCGCTAGGGGGCCTCCCTGCTGCTGCCAAGAAGCCCTCGAGAGCCCCTTGGGACACGTAAGAGAAGTAGTAGGCTGTCACTGCCACAATTCGTTTTTGGTCGGTTGTTAGAGATTTTCCAAAGAAGCGCAGAGGCCAGAAGTGGCTGCAAAGAGCCTCCATGCTGAGACGCATCTGGGGGGCCAGAAAAGAGAATGAAAATAAAAATAAATCAAAAAGGTAAAGACAAAGACACCCCACACGCGCAGTAGAGCTGGAGCCAACAGAGGCAGACCTGGAGAGTCAAGAGAAAAGACCCAGGAGGCATCTGGAAGGCGCAGACTTCCTAGAGACAGAAAATGAGATTAAAAGATAAAAGAAAAAGGCAGAATAGATACGAAAGTAAAAGGAAAAGGCAGAAAAAAGGCAAAAAGTGGCGAATGAGAGCAAGAAATATTAGGATGGGAGGAGGCCAAGTCCAGGATGCAGCGTGCAGTGAAAGAATAAACGGACTGAGAAACAACTGCAGCTAGCCTCCTCGTCTGCTGCTCATCCACACAACTGCGTAGCTAGCCAGCTAGCCTGCCTTCAAAGCTAGCTGTCCAGTTTCCCATCTTTTTATCCATTTATCCATCTATTTATCTATCTATCCATCTATCTATCTATTTTGCTAGCTAGCTAGCTAGCTAGCTAGCTAGCTAGCTGCCTATATAGCTGCTTATATAGCTAGCTATAAAGCTAGCTACATTGCTAGTTATATGTGGGAGAGCACAGCAGCGCTTCTGAGAACTTGCCTTTGCTTGCCAGCCCTCCATGTACCTGAGCGCGGGGGAGGCCTCACTGTCGCAGAGCCCCGAGAGCAGCGCAGCTTCATCTTGAACTCCAAAGCGCAGCAGCAGCTGCTGCAGTCTTGTGTCCCACGCCTTCTTGAGCCTGCCCACTTCCCCGCCGAACTCCAGCAGCCGTTCAGGGCACCACGAGATCAGGTCTAGGTCGAGCTCCAGTTCGGGGGGACCTTGGCGGTGGGCCCCCTCGAAGTACCCTGAAGGGGCCTCCCCGCCGCTGCAGCAGGTGCCCTCAGAACAGACTGCGGCGCCGGTGCTGCGGGGGGCCGAACTTGCTGCGAAGCAAGGCAGCGGGAGGGCCCCCTGGTGCAGCTGCTGCAGCAGCTCGAGGAGGTCACTTTGGCTGTCAATTCCTCGCCGCCTCAAGTGCCACAGGGGGAGCTGCGAGAGGGGGCGAGCTGAGCTGTCTGCTGCTTCGGGCTTTTGCAAACCCCACAAATCTTCTTTTGCTGCTTTCCTTGTCTCTTCTGCTTCTGCAATGCTGCGCTTTTGAGTCTTCTTGCTTCCTGAGAAAACAGCAAAATTGAGGCCACACAGAAGAGGCGGCATTTGGGGCTCCGGCCTCTCTTGCTGTTTGCTGCTGCGGTGTTGCTTCTGGGGCCTCGTAGCTGCAAGGGAAGCTGCTATGCTGCAGCAGCAGCTAGTGCAGCAGCGCCGGCGGACATACCTCTCTCCAGCTGCTGCTGCAGCTCCTTCGCTTGCTGCCGAACTGCCCAGTGGCAGGTCGGCCACAGGGGGCTTACTTTCAGCTCGAAGGGCAGCGGCAGCCGCCTCAGCAGCAGCAAAGGGCCCCCTGGGGCCCCGTTTTGCTGCTGCTGCTGCTGCAGAAGGAATGAAGAAGCAGAAGCTGCGCTGCTGAACGCCAAAGTGGCCCGGCCTGAGCAGCAACAGAACTTCGCAGCACTATCGAAACTGGCCGAACTAGCCTAGGCTTTGCAGACACCAAAGCAGATACTAAGGGCCAATAAGCTGAGAAAGAGGCAAATGAGGCAGGTTGCCTTCTCGAGGCCTGAAGCGATAGGAATTTGGCTACACTGCTATCTTGCTAGATGCCTACTGGCCACAAGTAGCTAGCTAGCTGCACAGCCAGCTAGCTCGCTAGACAGATAGCTAGCCAGACAGCCGGCTTACTAGAATGCTAAATAGCTAGTCAGCTAGCTAGCTAGACAGCTAGCTGGCTAGCGAGATTGATTGCTGGCCGGAAAGCTGGCCGTTTGCTTGGCTGCACATGCAGCAGCCTGGCTAGCTAGCCATGCAGTAAGCAGCAGCTGGTAGCAACTGCTGCCATAGAAGTGCTCAGGGAGCTCTGGGAGGCTTTCTCGTTTGTGCGAGAGTGGTGGGATGGCTTTCAGCTTACTGAGTTTGCTGCTACTGCTGCTGCTGCTGCTGCTGCAAATGATGTCCTTTGGCAGTGCTGCCTCTCTCTCTTGTGACGGAGCAATGTGTGATGCTGCTCGTCGCACGATTTCCCATATGGCTGCCTGCGGGGCGACTCGCTGCTGCTGGGGCTGACGCTGCTGCTGCTGCAGCTGCTGCTGCAGCTGCTGGAGCTGCTGGTTGTTCAGCTGCAGCAGCAGGTGCCGTCTGTGCTTCCAGTGGTGCTGCAGCAGCAGCTTGACGCCGAAAGCGTCCATGGCGCCGTCAGCCAGGGCTGAGATCGAGTACAAAGTCGATCCCAGGGGCCTTTGGCCTGGGGCAGAAAGGCCTAACAGAGGCAAGTGCAGCTGCACCCCCAGGGCCCGCCACAGCTGCTGCACCCTCGCGCCCGAATTGCTGCTGGCCGGCAGTTTCGCCAGCAGCTGCAGCAGCAGCAGACGAAGACACAGCCCTGTCAGGGGGCGCTGAAGGACGGCAGCAGAACAGACACAGAAAACGCAGCAAAAATCTGACAACCAAAAAAAGGTCCAGCTAGCTGAAGCGAGCAGCAAGGCAGCAGCGCTACACTCAAAAACATGTAGACTCAGCTAGCCAGCGAGCTGCAGCAAGAGGCTCAGGCTGCTGCGCAGCAGCAGCGAGGCAGCCGCAGCAGAGGCTTTGCATGCAAATGGTACTAAGAGGATAAGAGAAGCAGCAAAGAAAGCATTGAAACGCCCCATGTAGCAGCAATCCGCTGCCTCACATCGAGCACGACGAAATTCCTAGGCCTCCTCTTCGAGGGCTTTTTAGCTGCATAAGCAGCAGCAACAAGAGGCCTGCAGCAGTCCAGGCGCGGCCTCAGCTGCGGGCGCAGCTGCAGCGCCTTTTCCTGCTGGCTTGCTACTGCTGCACTGGCCAGGCGTGTCAGTTGCTGCAGCAGCTCCTCCCCACTCCTCTCACCACTTTTGCTGCTGCTGCTGCTACTGCTGCTGTTGTTGCTGCTGCTGTAGGGGCCCTTGAAAGGGCTGAATGAGAGACAGCGCAGCAGGAAATCCTCAGTCTGCAGCTCCTGCAGCCAAGGGGCTTCTTGCCAGTCCTCCCAAACAGCTCCGTGGGGGGTGAGGGATAAGAGGGCCAGAGGCTCCTCTGTGGCAGCAGCAGAAGGGACACAGCAGCAGTCCGTGCCAATGCCTCTGTCAAACATCGGAGACAGCAATTCATTTCTACTGCTGCTGCTGCTGGAGAGCGTCCCAATGTACACTGCGTGCTGCAGCTGGCTGCTGCCTGGAAGCAGAGTCAGCTGCTGCAGCGGCGGAGAAGGGGGATGAGGCGGCGGCAGCAGAAGCAGAAGTTGCTTGTTAAGAGCCTCAAGGAGTGCCTGTCAACAAATACAAAATAAAACTTTCGTGTTTAACTGTGAATGTATGCAGCAGGAGCAATAGAAGCAGCCCTATTGGCAGCCCCCGCAGAAGAGGCACCAGCAGCAGCAGCAACAGTAGCAGCAGCAAAACTTCTACTGCGCGCCAAAGCAGCAGCAGCACTAACGCCAGCGCCCAGTGCAGCAGCAGAATGAAACGAAGCAGCATGACCAGCTACCAAGGCAACAAGACTAATTGCACGGGCCTTGCCAGGACAAGCGTTCACACAGCAGCGGCAGCTGCAGCAGTTGCAGCAGCAACTAAAGCAGCAAGGGGGCACGCGGCGGCAGCAGCAGCAGCAACGGTTACTGCCTGTAAGCGCTGTCTACCTGGAGGTCCTCCGCAGGCCTTGGCAGGTGTACGTACACTGCAGAGCGATCGGGACCCCACAGCTGAGGAGGAAGCAGCACTGTGGGACGGCCGAAGACAGCGGGGCTGACTGCAGCCTCCCCAGTAGAAGCTAAAACGTACTCCAGAGCAACTGCAGCAAGAGTTGCAGCAGCAGCAGCAGCACATATGAACTGCATAGGGGCAACAAGAAGCATGCCGGAATCATAACTCGTCGCAGGCAAGACCATCGCAATGAAGAGGGAAAGAAGTCCCTAGAGTATGCAGCAGCAGCAGCAGCAGACAGTGGGCCGCAAACACAGCAGCCTTATCGGCAGAAAAATCAGCACGAGGACAAACAAACGCAGCAGCTGCAAAGCAACGGCAGCAGCAGCAGCAGCAGAAGCACCAGCATAAGCGGCAGCAGCAGCAGAACCAAAGCCTTGCCTCCTAGCTCCACCTCAGTACATGCAGCCAGAGGATCCTTCAAAGCAAGCCCGAGGTCGCAGCTAAGGGAACAGTAGAGGAGAGGATAGGGAAGCGAAGCAGAAGCTTCAGCAGCAGAGTGCAGCACAGCACAGCAAGGCCGAGAATGCTGCTGCGCGTTGGGGCTGCTAACAGGGATTCGGAGGCAGCTTCCAGCAGCAGTAGCGGCAGCAGTAGCAGCTGGCGCTGCTGTTGCCGCTGCTCCTCCTCCTGCCGCTGGAAGCGCTCCGGCTATCGATCTGCCTGCAAGGCATCCGGTCTCACTCGAGCTGCTGCTGCACTTGCTGCTGCGGGCGCTGCAGCTGCCACTGCAAATAACACGAGGAAAATCCACAAAAGTGATAGTGGAAAGTAAAGGGTTCATGGGGGGCACGCCGCCTGCAGCAACACAGGCAGCCCGTAGAGATGGAGCCACAAAGCACACTTACCTGCTGCTGCTACTGGCGCTATTGCTGTTGCTGCTGCTGCTGCTGCTGGGGAGGGGGAGGCTCTGCGTGCGTATGCAGGCCCTGCAGTTTTTCGCTGAGATATGCAGGGCAGTAAGAATGCTGCGGGGTAATCCGTCTTGACTGCTGCCGGGGGGCGGGGGGCCCCCACCCACTAGTAGAGGGGGCAGAGCCACTTCCATGTGCAAACAGTAAATTCGGCTCTCTCCCTTGTAGGGAAGCAAAGCCTCGGGCCGATACTCAAAGCCCACACAGACTGTTTTGACCCTCACAGGGCAGAACAGCCGCGGATCCGGGCTGCCTACGGAGAGCCGCAGCAGCAGCAGCAGCAGCAACAGTGACGGCTTAGACAGACTCTTATGCACAGCTACCACAATAGCAGCAGCAGAAGCAGTGGGGGATGAATCTGCAGCATTGTAGAGAGCCGCTGCAGCAGCAGCGACCCAGAGTAGCAGCAGCGGAAGGGCCAGGGAGAATGCAAAGAGAGCTGTACTGCCAGAGAAAAGCAGCAAACACACAGAAGGTCCACTGGTCACCTTGGGGCGGGCGGAGAGCCACTGCCGCCAGGCAGGGCCTCGGCGGGGGCAAGATGAGGGCAAGTCTGTCGTAGAGGCAGCCCAAAATGCTGCAGGAGACAAAGCTTTTAGTTCTGCTGCGGAGATTGACTGCAGCAAACTCTGCCTGTCTGTGGTCTGGGCTGGCCAGGAAGTGGGGTTCGAGGAAGCAGCGCAGGCTGCTGCGCAGCAGCACCTGCTTCCCCGTCTTCGGGGCGTCCACTGCAGCAGCAGCAAGATCTGCCAGGGCCAAAGCCCCCTCGCTGCTCGCCTTGCCCCTTTTCCAGTCCTCTGTGTAGTAACAAACTGGCAAGTGGCAGAAGCGCAAGTGGCTCTTCGCAATGATGCCTAACTGACACTGCCTCTGCACCTTCAGCAGGTACCGGGCCAGAGCCTGCGTCTCCGCCCCTCCGGCTGCTGCTGCTGCTGCTGCTGTTGTTGCTGCAGTGGGGCTCTGCGGCCTTGCGTGTTTTGCCCTTTTAATATCCAAGGCCTGCTGTTGCTTCCTAGGAGGCTCCAGGGAGCGGGGAGTCGAATATCCTCCAAGGCTTTGTTCCTGCTGCTCGGCATTTGCTATTTCTGCTTCTTCTTGTGCTTCTACTACTGCTTCTGCTGCTGCTGTTGCTGCTGTCGCTGCTGCTGCTGCTGCTCTTTCTGCTGCTTCAGCCGTTGGTGCTGCAACTGTTTCCGTCTGGAATATTTCAAGTTGAAGCCCATCATCAGCTCCTCTTGGCCTCTGGTCTGCTGTCGTGCGCAGTGCAGCTGTGTGCTTCTCTCCCTGTCGCTCATCAGTCTCAATCGTATAAGGCACCTGTGGGTCCATTGTTGCTGTTGACGTTGCTGCTGCAGTTGGTGTTGTTGCTGGTGAAGCTATTGTTGTTCCTTCTGCTGCTACTGCTGTCGAAGCAGTTTCGTGCCTCCCGTCTATTTTTCCCTCTTTCTCTGCTGCTGTTGGAGAATCTGCTGGCCATGGCTCGTCCTCAGTGTCGCCTTCTGCTTCACTGCCACTGCAGGAGCTGCTGCTGCTGCTGTCGGTGCTGCTGCTGCTGCTGCAGCTGAGGGCCTCCTTACCAACACATTCTGGGGTTGGCTCGTGCACAGCTGCAGGGGCCGGAGCTGCACCCTTAATCCAATTTTCCAAAAGTGGCTGCACTAACAAGGGCTCCCATATCACCCAATATTTGTCGCCGTCTAGGTCTCCCCCTGACAGCATGTTGGGCAGGTCGCGGTAGCTGTAGTGGCAGCCTGGTCCACCCCCCCTGCAGCAGCAGCAGCAACAACAGCAACAGCCGCAGCAGCCGCCTTCCCAAACCCATCAGCAATGCATTCCAGTGCAGAGCAGGACAAACGAAAAGTGAGGCGGGCGCACATCAGCAACAGCAGCAGCAGCTGCAAATGCAGCAGCAGCAACCGGCGCAAGGGCAGCTGTACCAGCACCTGCTAGTGTCGCAGCAGCAACATGCAACAGCAGCGCAGGCGGAACCCGCCCGCGCCTGTGCATGCAGCTCACCGCTTGACCGCCGGGTGCCGCACATTGAGGGGAGGCCAAACCCCATCAGCGGCAGCCAAGTTGGGGCCCAGAGGGGGGCAGGGAAAGACAAGAAGGTCCCGCAGGGCCAGCGCGCTGGGATCGGGATCGTCTGCAGTCGGCGCCCGCTCCAAAGGGGCCCTCAGCGGCGAGTCCGCAGGTAGCTCCTCGGGGCCCACCTGGACACACCGCAGACGGCCCCACAGACGCATTCACACGCATGCAAACGCATGCAAATGAATAAAATGCATGCAAGCGCATGCAAATGCATGCATACGCATGCACATGCATGCACCCGCGTCCAAAAGCGGGTGAATGCGTGCAAAAGCGTGTCCACGCATGCTAAAGCGTGTACATGCGTGAAAATGCACGCAGCTAAACGTTATTCAAGTTCCCAAGCCGTCCATGACGGCCTTGAGTACAAGAAGCAAGCCTAATGAAGCAAGTTTCTGCATGCACGGAGGGTGCCGTGCTGCAGCACAAACACTGAACAGCAGCTGTGGAGGCTAGTGATAAGGGTTTGTGAAGCAGGGTTTGTGGTTTAGGGTTTGAGTTACAGCGTAACAAAGCTGAATGTCTCCCGGGTGCATGCAAGGGGACTTAACAATGGCGACGACCCCTGAGAGCACTTCCGATTTGGGGCTTTGGTAAGGCGCTGCAGCACCGCAGGGCACTGGCAGGGCCACCCTGTGCGTGCGGGGGTGTTGTGTCGAGTCGCTGCTGCAGCAGTGGTTGCTGTTGCACCAGGATTTGCTGCTGCAGGCATCGCTGCTGCAGCACGCGCTGCTGTAGCAGTGCTCAGGCCCCTCTGAGCTGGTCCCGCAGAGCTCCCAAGGAGCCTGGCTTGACCTCGTGAGGTGTACGTACACCTCAGGCAGCCCTGCACAGCAGCGGCGCGCACTTGACCCCCATCGCCAGCCATGATCATAAAGAAGTGTTTGGGTTGGGTCGGCTACACCGAAGAGGTAGGCTCCTTTCTGCGTCAGCAGCAGCAGCAAACGGCGGCAGCAAACAGCATCAGATCGGCAGTGCAGCAGCAGAAGCTGAAGTGGGGAGTAGCGACCCAGTAGTCAATGCAGCAACAGCTGCGGCTGGGCTGCAGGTCATGGGGAGTTGCATGCATGCGGTGCCAAAAGAACACTACTGCTGGCGCTAGTATTGCCGCTGCTGCTGCAGGTGCTGCTGTTGCTGCTATGCTTTGGTCACCTCGACAAATATGCGGGCTTTCTGCTGCATCAGAAAGAGGCAGTGGGTCTCTGCTGCTTGCAAGACGCTCCTAAGAAAAGGCTCCCGCAGGGTGAAGCCGCAGTTCTGCAGCAGCTTCAGCACAGCCCGAACAGCGGGGCCTTTGATGTCTTGGTCGGTTTCGGCGCACTGCAGCAGAGCCAGCGCCGACGTCCCTGACAGCAGCAGAAGCAGCAGCAGCAGGGGCGGCAGCGGCAGCAGCCACAGCCAGTCAGAGAATGGTGCCATAAATTTTACAGAGACAGGATCAAAAGGCGATCAGGCAGATGAATGCAGGATGCCTACAGAGGGCCGCGCGGCTGATGGCCCATGCAATGCTGCAGCAGTACATCTGCTACAGCAGCAGCAGCAGCAGCTGCCGCTGCTGCTGCTGCAAAGAGACGGGGGCCTGCTGCTCTCACTTTGTCTCTCCGAGCCCCTCAAGAGGTCCAGCGCGCGCTGCTGCAGCGCCGCAAAAGCGCTGTATGGAACCCCGCGAGAGTCGAGCAGCAAAATGACCTGAGAGTAAAGGGAGCAGAAAAAGGCGGAGGGCGTGAGCAGCAGCAGCAATGCAGGACAGCAGCAGCAGCAGGACACAGACAGCAGTCAGCATGAAGCAAGGAAAAAAAGAATCTTGAAGCATATAAAGACGAAGTACATGTACACAAACACCCACAAAGGCATAGTTGCATGCATGTGCCCACGCCCTTGTATTTTCAAGTCTGCGGCCATGTATTAAGAAGCAAGCACAAATCTCGAAAGAAGCTGCTGGCACACAAGAAGCAAAATGTGGGGAAAGGAAGCAGCAAAAGAGCCCCCCTTAGCGCTTCCCTGCTAGGGGCTGGGGTGTACGGACACCTCTACTTACCTGGTGGTTCAGAAAAGCCGCTAGTCGCCTTGAGTGGTCGTTTACCTCCAAATCCTGCAAGACACATGCAAGTTTGCATGCATTTTAGAAAGCCAATATAGGTGCAAAGCGTTACAGTGGATCTGCCTGCGGCTGGTAGTGCCTGCGGGCGCTGCAGCAGCGGCACCGGCCGCATGCAGTTGCTACACTGCTGCGGCTGCTGCTGCTGCTGCTGCTGCTGCTGCAGACTGGCAGCGCGGGGCCCTGTGGGGACCTGCAAATGCGCGGCTGCAGCAAACTTGGCCATGGACGCGTGGGCCATTATGTCTTGGCCCCTCTCCAGCAGCCCCGGGGGAAAGGTCGGGTGCAGCACGAGCATCCCCTTGAGGCCTCCCAGGCGCATTTGCACGGCGCTGCACCGCCTCAGCTGGGGGAAAGCGTCGCCCAGGCGCCTCCAAAGCCGCGCAGACATGTAGCCGCAGCCCTCTGCAGTAGCAGCAGCAGCAGCAGCAACGGAAGCAGCCGTTTTGGGAGAGCTGCAGCAGAGCTGTTAGCAAAGATCAGACACAGGTGAAAGCCTAGGTCGGGAAAAGGGGAATACAGAGCCTATGAAAGAGAGTCAAGGAGCATCAAGGGCAAAAGCACAGCAGCAAAGTGGCACTGTAAAGCTCCGGCGAGAGGCAGCAACTGGGGCCCTGGGGGCCCCGGAGGCCCCGGAGGCCCTCCTGCCAAGCCGAAGCAAGAGGTGGAGACCACTGCCCCAATGCAACTGGAGCAGCAGGTTAGCCCCTGAGTTGCTGCAGCACCCCGGAGCAGCTGGCAGGCACGGTGGCTGCTGCTGCCATGTCTGACCTGTGAAGCAGAAAGTCTGGCCGCTCTTGGGTTTGAACTGCTGCGGCTGACTTCTTTGGAGCACAGAGTCGGAGGTGATGTCTGGGCCAAGGTGTATAGACAGCGTAGGTATGCGCAATGTCGGTGTGGTGCTGCTGACACAAATGCCGAACTGGCGGCTAAAGAGTCCCGGGGGAGAAGCAGAGGCAACCCCCAGCTGCTGCAGCACCTGCTGACGGCTTAGGGGCCCTGCATGCGCAAGACTTCGCCCTAAACCTTAACCCTAAACCCTTAACCCTAGCACGACGCTCCAAACCCCAAAAGCCAGGCCCTGCACCCTTAAGCTAACAACTCTAAAGATGTCTTCTAAAAATGTTTCCTCATGTGCCACAGCAGGAGCACATGGTTCAGCAGTAGTGTAGCCACCAGTGCGCTAAAGTTTAGCACGTGCGACTGTTACCGCAGAGTGTTTGGCCGAGGGTTTAGGGTTTAGGGTTTAGGGCTTGGGGGGACCTTGAGTGTTGACTGCCCAGTAGCTGCCTTTGCGGAGCTGGTTCATAGAAAAGCCCAGAACAGCAAATTGCAAATGGCCAGCGCTGAGGCCTGCAGAAATTCGGGCAGTGAGGGACTTGGAGAGAAAGCGGTCTGAGACCCCGGGGTGTTTCTGGAGAAAAGGAGAGAACAAAAACGAAAAGAAGCCCTGTAAAGGCCATATAAAGAGAATAAAAGAGCCCTCAATAAGAACCATAAAGGTGCAAAAGAGGCACTGGAATTGCCCCATAAATGCAGCAAGAAAGCCCAGATTTGAAAAGTAGTCCAAGATAGCTGAAGACGGCCAAGAAGGGCAACAGAAAAGGCGAAAGTAGCAGCAAATGCAAACAAGAGAAAGCAGCAAGGAAGCCAAAAGAAGAACATTTATCATCGAATACAACTACTTTTAATATCATTTTTTTATTCAGGCTGTCCAGAAACTGCACCAGACACCTCAATCTTACAAATATCCAACTTTTGCACATTTTAAGAAAAGTAGACAAACTCAAGTGAACACATGGAAAGACTTCGCACGCCAAAGAAAGGAGGATAAACACACAGTTGAAGCCATCAGTAGCTGCAGCGCGAAGCGCATAAAAAGGAGCAAAAGCAATTAAGAAGAAGCATGAAGGATCAACAAAAAGAAGAACAAGGAGATTTTAAGGGTCTTATGTAAAGGCAGCAGGAGCGGCAGCAGCTGCAGCATGCAGCCAGGCCACTCGCCTTGTCTCGCAGGTAAAGCCGCGCTCCAGTCTCCTCAGCCAAAGAGACTCTGGCGAAGGCAGCAGCAGTAGCAGCAGCAGCAGGAGCAAAGCAGCGGGTGAGCCGGCTTGACTTTTCAGTGAATAGGCCCAGGCAAACCACCCGCAAAGGCGTCAGCTGCAGATGCAGGATCTCTATGGTCTCACTGCTGCAGCCATTACAAGGCGGCAGCAGCATTTGCCTACATGCAGTACATGCGACACTCACAAGCAGCACTGGATACAGCTGCTGCTGCTGCTGCTGCAGCTGTGCCTGCTTCCCTGCTCCCCAGGCCACTCCGGCCTTCAAGCCCTACTTACTGTTCATTCCGCAGAAATTCGCAAAGCCGCTGAGCTGGAGATACACCCCAAATAGGTGAATACCCCACAGCTGCTTCTACAGCCAAAGCTCTCAGCCCTTCGCGGACCTTCTGGGCGTCTTCTGCAGGATCAGCCAAAACCATACAAAGTGGCCGGGGGGCCCCCAAAGGGGGCCCCCGAGTCACAGGCACTGCCAGGGGGGCATCTGGGGGCCAACTAAGGGGGCTGCAGCACGAACCGGGCAGCCCGGAAGAGTGCTCTTGAGGACTCCAAACCGGAAGGTAGCCGCAGGGGCCCTCTTGGGGCCCTTGGGGCCCCCCAGGCACACTAGGCGCCCCATAAGATGCAGCTTCAAATAGGCAGGGGGCTGGCAAGATGCCCTTGGAGAGGAGCTGCTGCAGCTCTGCCCACAAAGGCCAACCAGCAGAACTCACAGAGGCGGCTGAGCCACTTCCTAGCTGCTGCTGCTCCTGCAGCGGGGCTGCAGAGGGGGCTGTTGATGGCTCTTTGCCGCACTGTTGCAGGGCCTCTGGCGGTGTTGCTGCTGCTGCTGCTGCTGCATTTGCTGCACGTGGCGCAGCAGGCGCTCCTGCTCCCGCGGCGGCGCACTCCGGTTGCCCAATCCAGCTCGATCTTCCAGGATTCACTGCTGCAGCAGCAGCTGCCACTGCTGCTGCACGTGCTGCAGCAGCAGCAGCAGCAGGACAGTGGGCGCAGAGCGGGTTTCTTTCACCGACAGGCTGAGCAAGCCAGTGCTTGCTGACTTCCTGCACTAGGGGAAGGCTTCGCAGCAAAGAAGGATTCCTATGCAGCACTGCTTCGGAAATGAGTCTTAGCTGTGCTGCGCTGCCTGGAGGCTCTGCGGTCACAAAAACCCTGGGAGCCCCCTTTTGGGGGTTTCCTGGGGGCCCCTGGAGGGGCCCTTGAGGCACTGTTGTGGCCAGGAGGCCCTGTCTTCGAAGCTCTTCCAGCCAGCCTCCTGCTGCTTGGCATTTTGCTGCTGCGCTACACTGGCCAGTAGGGTCTTCAACAGAAGCTGCAGCAGCAGCAGCAGCCGGGAGCTGCAGCAGCAAGTCGGGACAGTCCGTCAGCCGCTGCAGCAGCGGACAGTAGACCACCAGGCTACCGCGGGGCCCCGGAGCTCCTGCGCCGAATCGAAAGCAGCGGAATGGCGGCAGCAACTCCTCGTCTCCAGCCAGCAACAAGGCTGCTGCAGCTTCTGCTGATGCGGCTGCTGCTGCTGCTCTAGCTGAAGCTTCTGCTGCCGCCGGAGCTGCTTCTTCCTTTCCGTGTTTATTTAAGTGGGAACCAGAAGACGTCTTTGCATCTTGTGGGTTCTCAGAGGGGTTCCAAATGGGGACTTCAGAATGGTCCTCAGGGGGGCCCCCAGCAGGTTCCCAAAGGGGGCCCCCAGAGGGGCCCCCGCAACGATTGTCGCCTTGGCTAGCTGCTTGCATCTCCATAACGGTGACGCGGGGTGGGTGCTGCGGGCAAAGCAGCAAGAAGCATCCTTTGTCGTTGCTGCTGCTGTTCTTGTCTCTGCTGCTTTTGCTGCTGCTGCTGCTGCTGCTTTGGGAGCCGTCCGCCTCCTGCGTCTCAACGGCACTAGCGGCAGCAGCGGCAGGAGCAGCAGCAGCAGCAGCAAGGAGATGCACTCTGCCCGCTAGGGCCCTGAAAGGAAACTCCAGCATCACGGCGAAGTGCTTTGCTCCCCATGCAATGCGCAGCTGCTGTTCTCCCAGCCGCCACTCAAGCAAAGCATGAGCTGCGCTCGCTCCAGTTGCTTCAATTGCTGCTGCTGTTGCTGCTGTTGCTGCTGTTGCTGCTGCTGCTGCTGTTGCTGCTTTTGCTGCTCCAGCTGCTCTCGCTGCTGTTGCTGCAGCAGCTGCTGCCTCGAAAGCCACTGACCCGCAGCTGCTGCAGCGCCTCCAGGCACACCCTGCAGTGAGGGGGCCCCCCTCCATCAGCAGCAGGGGCCCCCTCCTAAAAAAGGCACTGGCTGTCTCTAGAGTACAGGGGAGGCCCCCAAACACTGGGGGCCCCCCCCCAAGTGCTGCTTGAGTTGATTGTATGTCTTTATACCATACAATGCCACTGCCATTGTGGAGTTGCGAACAAGCCTTTATGCTCTTGAGGGGGCCTCCTAAGGGGCCCCCGAAGGAGGTTCCCAAGAGGCCCCCCAATGCAGCCTTTACTGGGGCCTCCAAGGGGGCCTTCAAGGTGGCTCCCAAGGGAGCCCCCGAGGTGCCCCCCAAGGAGGCTTCCAAGGGAGCTTTCAAGGGGGGCCCCACGGGGGCCCCCAAGGGAGGTTTCAAGGGGACCCCCAAGGGGGCCCCCGAAGGGGCCCCAGCAAGCCCCTCTGGCAGCAGTCCTGGGGGGGACCCCGTCATTGGGGGAGCCCCCGTCAAATGGGGCGGACGGGGTGACCCCGAGTTAAGCCATAAAGTGCGTATGGGGCCAAAGCGGGAGAAGAAGGCTCTGACCTCTGCAGCGGCTGCTGCAGTGTGCAAGCAGCTTACCAGTAGTGGGGGGGGCAAGTAGCAGCAGCAGCACCTGCTGCTGCTGCTGCTGATGCTGCTGCACCTTCTGCTGCTGCCACAGCAGCAAGTCGTGGCCCCCAGAGACTCCAATGACGCCCCCTCTTCACTTTTGCACAGCGCAGGCAAGGCGGGGCTTGAAGCAGGGAGAAAGTGGAAGTCCACTGCTGCTCCTGCTGGTGCTGCTGCTGTTGCAGCATTTGACTCAACTGCTTGTGATGCGAAAGCTGATACTGCTGTTGTTGTTGCTGCTGCTGTTGCAGTTGTGTTTGTTGTATCTGTCTTCGTACCCGCAGCTGCAGCTGCTTTTGCTGCTGCAGCTGAATTCGCCGCTGCTTTGATTGTATCAATCTCAGCATCTGCAGCAGCAGCAGCAGCTGCTGCTGCTGCTGAGTCACTACTAATGAAGCTGACTCCTCCGTTTTCCATTTTGGACGAATTTATCAGGGGAGGGTCTGTTCCATTATGGAGAGCGTCTACCTGCTGCTGCTGTTGCTGCTGCTTTTGCTGCAGTTGCTTTTCGTTTACTTGTCGCTGGTCCTATCGCTCCTGCTCTTTCTGTTCTTGCTGCTGCATCTCTCTGGTTTGGTGCTCCCGCTGCAGCTGCCCCTGTAGTTGCTGCAGTTGTTGCTGTTGCAGCTGTGGTCGTTGGAGCTGTGGCCGTTGCGACTACTGCCGTCCCGGCTGCAGCAGCAGCTGCTGCTGCTGCACCCGCTCGGCAATTTGGGATGAGCTGCCGCAGCTGCTGCAGCACTGTGCAAGAAGCAGCAGCGAGGGCCCTCCTGGGCAGAGGCCCCTGAGGGCCCCTCAGCAGCCAAGGGGGGCCCCTTGGCCCCCTGAAGCCCCAGCTGCTGCAGAGGGGCTCCCTTGGGCAAGAGTCCCGGGGCTGCAGCAGCAGCAGAAGAGCTTTAAGGAGATATAGGGGCCCCCCGAGAAGCCCAGCAGCAGCGGGGTGCCCCCTTAATGGAGAGGCAGCAGCTTAGGGGACCTCTAGAGATTCAAATGGCACCTTTTTTCGGGGCAATCCCAGAAATAAACTCATTTCAAGTGGAAGTTCCACTGCCGACGCGCGCCTTGGGGGAGGGACCAGATTGGGAGACGGCCCACGAACTTTGTTAATTTATTTTCTTTTTTATTTCTTATTTTCTTTTTTTCTTTTATTAATTTAAAATATTTCAATCAAAACTGGACCCCAAACTAACAGCCACACCCCGAGACGCTCAGCGACCGCCGCAGCAGGAAGAGCGAAGACACCTGGGCCCACGGGGCCCTTGGGGGCCCAGGGGCCCCCAGGGGCCCCCAACGGTCCCCTCAGGGGCCCCTAGAGGCCCCCAGAGGCCCCTCTTTGCTGCTCTTCAGAGGCTCCTTAGGGCCCCAGATTGATTTTACTGCGGCGTGATAGTGAGTTATATTGTTTAGCGTCTGTTTGGGCATTTTTGTTTGGCTTTTGTTTGTCTAAAGGCGAGTGCGAATATGGAGTGATTACTGTGGCTCGTGTATCCCATTGAGATCTACACGCGGGGTAATTGAAATGTTCCGCGTTATTAATTTAATAATTATAAATAATATCAAGGAGAAAACGCGAAAAGGAAACGAGGCGATGCAGCTTTACTGCCAGGACGGCAGGTGTATCGACAGCTGCTGCTGAGCCGCTCCAGGCCATTGCTGCTAGCACAAATTAATGGGAGTAAATGGGGGACATTATTTCAAATAGATCATACTTTTGGGATAAATCTGATCATTTTGAATGAATCCCTTATTTACTTTTATTTTTTGAATCCCCTTCCCCAGGAGTTCGTCACCCAACTTCTCCCTGGGGGGCCCCGCCGCC
>NW_013543395.1:580505-600184 GCF_000499545.2 Eimeria tenella | reverse complement strand
CGACCCAGCCAGCAGCAGCAGCAGCAGCAGCAGCAGCAGCAGCGGCTGCGGCGGCGGCAGTGGCCGCGGGAGCAGCAGCGAGGGGCAGCTGATATCGTTTATCGATACGCCTGGCCACGAGGCAATGAGCAGCATGAGGGCCCGCGCAGCAGCAGCAGCAGATGTTGCTGTTGTGGTGATCGAGGCAAATAAGGAGCAGCAGCAGCAAACTGAAGAAGCCATCAAGCAGGCAGATGCATGCGGGCTGCCCGTTATCTTCGTCCTGAATAAAATAGACAAGCTGCTCCCCAGCACCAGCAGCACCAGCAGCAGCAGCAGGGTGCGAGCGGCCCTGCTGCAGCTGCAGGAGGCAGAGCAGCAGTTGCTGCAGGGCAGCGAGCTGTCCGCAGCAGCGGCAGCAGCAGCAGCAGCAGCAGCCCAGAGCGCCCACGGCGCTGCGCTGCAGCAGCTGCTGCTGCTGCGCATGCAGCTGCGACGAGCCTGCCAAAGAATGGCGGAAGAAAAAATAATTGAAAGAGATTTTAGTTCAGAGGCGATGAATGCCCTGGCTATTTCCGCCCTCTATGGCCATGGCGTGAAGGTGGGCTTGGCCTAGGGTTTAGGGTTTAGGCTTTAGGGTTTAGGTTTTAGGGTTTCGGGTTTGGGTTTTAGGGTTTAGGGTCGCGTAATCAGTGTCTTGGGTCAGCCAGGTAGCGGCACTGCTGCTGCTGCTGCTGCTGCTTTTGCTGCTGTTGAGGTTGCTGTTGCTGCTGCTGCTGCGAATGCCGCAGTGCCTCTTAGCTTCAGCAGCAGGGGAGTTGGTTTGCTGCTGCCTCCGATGCTGCTGCCTCTCTTGCTCCCGCCCAAATGCTCCTTTCGCTGTGCTGCTTCTGGTCTGCTGCTGCTGCTGCAGCTGCTTCTCAGCCGCATTGCTGAAACGACGGCGCTGCTGCAGCTTCCCCTGAGGGGACCCTCGTCTTTCTGCGTGACTCCCGGAGCTGCAACCAGGTAGCGCCGCTGCTGCTGCTGCTGCTGCTGCTGCTGCTGCTGCTGTTCAAGTTGCTGCCGTTGCCCTTGGAGCTGCTGCTGCTGCTGCTGCTGCTGCTGCTTCTGCATCTGTTGCTGCTCGTGCTGCTGAGACTGGACATGTGTGGCTCCTGCTACTCAATTCGCTGCTGTTGATGGCGGCGTTGCTGCTTTTGCTGCTGCTGCTGTTGCTGCTGCTCCAGGTACCGGCACGTGCAGCGGCGCTCAGACTGCCTTGTGGAGGGCCACTTGGGTCCCTCAGCCGTAGGGCTCATTCTGGACATACAGCAGACACGAGACCGAGGCCTTATTTACACTGTGCTACTGAAGTCAGGGGCTCTGTCCACTGGTGAGCAGCAGCAGCAGTGCTGCAGCAGCAGCAGCGGCGGCACCAGCAGCAACGCAACTAGTTAGCAGCAAGTTTAGCAGCGGCACTAGCAGTGTCCTCACACCAGCAGCAGCAGCAGTAGCAGAAGCAGCAGAATAAACTTCGCCATCCACGTGAGCATCCGCTAGACTCGCAGCTGCAGCCTTAGCACCCTGAACTCGCTGCACCTGGCAGCACCTGGAGCACCAGCAGCAGCAGCAGCAGCAGCAGAGGGTCGTGTGCATGCGTGAGTTGTGGGGCAGGGAACTACTTCGTGGCTGGCAGCGTTTATGGGCGCATTTCTTCGGTGTGGCGGCACAGCTGTACCTTCAAGGAGGCCCCCTACACTCCGGAGGCCCTAGGAGAAGACAGGGGCCCCTTGGGGGCCCCCTTTGAAGTGGGTTCAGTTTTGGAAATAGCCTCGCAGCGGGGTAAGGGGGGGGAAGCGGCAATAGATGATTTGCTGCTGTGCCTCCCTCAAACCAGGGCCTACAGGCTGGCCAAGTACCGGCAGGCTCTGGAGCAGAAGCAGCAGCAGCAAATTGACGGGCCCCTGCTGCAGCTGCCCTGGGAAGTCGACCACCCCAAGCAGCCGGGCAGCAGGTGGCACCTGCTGCAGCAACAGCAGCAGCAAATACGGAGGCCTGTCTCCGCAGGAAGGAGGGCCATCGAAGAATTCGGGATCCCAGATGACGACAGCAGCAGCAGCAGCAGCAGCAGCAGCAGCAGCAAAGGTCCCCTCTTCACGGACGCCACAAGAGCTGACTTTGAAAGGCCGATGCGGAGCCTGCCACTTCAAGGCAGGTGTAGAGACACCCCAGGCGCCGACGCCGACGGTGCAGCAGCAGCAGCAACAGCAGCGCCCGGGGAGGAGCTCCTTGATGAGATGGAGCTTCTAGGGATGCGCCCAAAGACGCAGCAGCAGCAGCAGCAAACCAATGCTCGGCCTGATCATATTGATCTCGAGCCAATCGTTGTCTCGCCAGAAGAAGACTCAGATGATGATGAGATGCTTTTCTATGCAGAGAAGCAGAAGGAACAAACGCAGCAGCAGCAGCAGCAGGACCAAGAGCAGCAGCAGCAGCAGCGGCAGCAGCTGTCTGAAGTTCAGCAGCTCGGGAGGTCTTCTACGCGGCGCCGTCGGCAGCTGCAGCACCCCAACAGCAGCGAGGCCAACAGCACTGCATGGGGCTTCGCCTCTGCAGCGGAAGCAGCAACAGCAGCAGCAAAAGAAATGGAAGCAGAAGGAGAGGCAGCAGCAACAGAAACAGGAACCGCTGCAGCAGCAGCTGCTGCTGCAGCAAAAGGCGCCGCAGGCTCCAGTTCGCTGCGGCCATTCGAAACGCAAGAGGAATGGGCCGAACGCGTTGTAAGGGAAAATGAAGAGCTGATGAGCCGCTGGAGGGCAAAGTCAAGACAAAGAGTAAGACTTGATGGTAAAATAAATAAATAAATAAATAAATAAATAAATAAATAAATAAAAGTCTTTGCGCTTAGTAGTTTATATGCACATGAACAATGACGTACTACTGGCTGCATGTGCATGCAAAAACGTACGCAGTATATAAGCGTGTGCGTACATATATATATATATATATTCTAACTTGAAAAGTGTACAGCCAGACCCGTATAAGAAAGTATATGTGTATAAAGGCGCGTGTTCAAGTATATTTATATATAAATAAGCACATCTTCAGGGGTATCAGTTGACGAGTACATATACGTATATTAGAAGTACATATATGCTTATATATGTGTGTATACATATATATGTATATATATAATGCAGATGTGCATGCGTACAAGTACACAAGTATGCGCATGCATATGTGCTTGTGTATACCCAAGTAGCTTATCAAATTTGAACACTTTCAAGACACTAATAACTTTCAAGAGTACATATGCGCAGCGAAGAAAAAGTATTTGCGAAAGATTTGTTTTCTCCATCTTCTGACATAGATGCAATCAAGTCAGTCCTCAGAAAATATGTAGATGCGTATGTTTTTTATGAAGGCTTGTTTTGAAGCGCACGATGAAATTTGTCTATTAAAGATATGATAAATTTGAAGGCATATTTCATTGTATTATTACACTTGCACTACCTTTTATGGAAGTGCTCCGGGCATTGGCATGCATGCGCATGCATGCAACACGGCCGTGCATTTCACATGCATACCATCAAAGTGTTCTTTAGCTTTTGCAAATGCTACATATAAGGGACTAGGAATAGAAAAAGAGACACAGGCACCTCCGGAAACGCTAAGCCCTAAACCCTAGCCCTAAATCATGGGCTTGTGGTTCGTGAGTATCGCGCAGGAGCACTTGCTGCTGCGCAGGGTGTAGGGCTTCGGGTACCGGGCACGGAGTTCAGGGTTTAGGGTTTAGGGTTTAGGGTTTGGAGCTTAGGGTTTAGGGTTTGCCCGCGCATTTGCGGGCGCGCTTTGCTGCAGAAAGAAGCATATGAGCAGCAGCAGCGGCTGTTGCGTGCTACAGTTGTGGAGGCCGAGCAGCAAAGACGGAAAGCTCTTCAAGAGCCGCTGCTGTCGGAAGAAGAAGTGAACCAGCTGATCAACGGAGAAGACGAAAAGCCCTTAGAGAGCTCCACAGACAAACAGGAAATTAAAGTAAGAGAGCCAAACCCTAAACCCTAGCCTCGAAGCCCTAGACCCTAGCCTCCAATCCTTTAACCCTAGCCTTTAAACCCTAAAACAAGGACTAAAAGCTTCAGCCGGGGGTTATATGATAATTGCTCTGCTGCTTCTTTGTGCTGCCTTAGACTATCCCTGCCCCCCCCAAAGATGCTCCAGTGGTGCCAGTGATCCTTCGGACACGTTACGTGGGCAGCTTCGACTTGCTTATGGACGAATTCGAGAAGATAGAGGTGCTGCTGCTGCTACTGCTGCTGCTGCTGCTGCTGCTGCTGCTGCTGCTTCACTTCGTTCATATGTATATATAAATACTGCATACAAGCATTTAGACGTACTATAAATTCATAACTCGATGGATATTCGGAGTTACTTTGTGCGATGATTATCTTTTTTCAGGTGGAAATGGGAATGCGCATTCCAGTGGTCCACGGAGGCATTGGCCCAGTGGCCCCCCGGGATATAGTGCATGCAGAGGTGGAGCGAAGTTACGGCTACTGCCCGGTGTATGCCTTTCAAGTGCCAGTGCTGCCGGACGCAGTGAAGCAGGCCTTGGTGAGCAAAGTTATTGTCAAGAAGTTCGACGTTTTCACTGATTTAATTCAAGATCTCAGAGACAGATGCACCAACATCCACAAACTCCGAATGCACAACCTCTACGTCCGCAGTCTCAAAAAGCAGCCCACAAAGTCAGGGCTCTGAAGCCAAATGCACACTGTACGAAGCAGCACCTCCAGGAGCCCCATAGGGGGCCCCTAGGGGCCCCTATGGGGCTCCCTGGTCCCTCTCTTTGGGGGCCCCCTGGGGGCCCCTAAAGAGAGGGACCAGGGAGCCCCCCTGGGGCCTCCGAGTTCGTCATTAAAGCCCGACGTCTTTGAGGAAAGCACTCAGCCATTCAGTGGGGCTTATGAAACCGCGGCAGGGCCCCCAAAGCCTGAGCAGTTTCGCACAAAGGGGCCTCTGAGGCGCCTCGCGGAGCTTTGCTTTTAGGGGGCCCCCAGGCAATTCTTTGGACAGCCGGCGAGACGTTGGGGCCCGCGTTAGATGATCTGACTGGCTTGGGACTCTTTTTATTTTATATTTTTTGTCATTATATGGTGATGTGGGTTTTGTTGTGCTGCCAGCTCCGTGTAGACCTGGTGGGTCCAATGTTGGGCCAAGTGGCTCTTATGCCCAGGGGTACATGACTCTAGGGAACTTTTCCAGCGAAGGGGAATGGTGTTGAAAGCAATGAGTTCAGATAAGTTGCAAAGTCAGGGTAATTGGGTATTCAGCACGTCGCGAGCTCACGGCAGACCTGATTCCAAGGTTTAGGATTTAAGATGTGGCGTTCGTTATGTATAATTCCAAGGGAGTCTACATCGCATGTTTGGAGGAGCTTCTGAGGGATTTAAAGGTCTTCTTTTGTTTGCTACTTTTCTATGTTGGCTACAGCCACCGGCAGGCGTGCGGGTTTTCGTTCCGGTGCGCAGGGCTTAAGGAAAGCTCAGGTGTTTTTTGCGAGACAGCGCTCAATGAAATGCAGGAAGTCTGCCATTTCCTTGGCGTTAGACTCGTGGCCAAGTCTCTCATAGGTTTTAAATTCGAATCTACTCGCCACTGTTGCGGGATCAGCAGCAGCAGCTGCTGCTGCTTTCTTCGTTGCCTCCACAGCGGCTTCATACGACTGCCGCGCGAAGCTGTAGTCAACTACTGTGTCTGCCACGCCGTGCATGTGCATGAACTGACAGTTGCCGCTGGCAAACGCCTTTTGCACGATTAAATCGTGCAGAAACGGGCACCAGCCACTGAGGCAAATGGCTGCGGCCAGAGGGGTGTCCGAGCGCAAGGGAGTGTAGTAGGCCATTGCGCCTCCCTGGCTGAAGCCCGCCACAATGATCCGTGAAGGTTTAATTCCGTTTTGTATTTCTTGTTGAATTAAATGTTGAACGCGGCGGTGGCTGCGCTCGAAACCCTTTGCGTCTTCGTCTATGTCCCGGCGCTCCGAACGCGAGTCAAACCACGCGTTGCACTCTATGTCATATTTTGTAATATGAATTCTGTCCGCTGTTGGCAAAATGAGGCGCACGCGGCCCCGCAGGGCCTCTCTGCTGTCCAACAAGCCAGCCAGCACCCCCCAGCCCTCCCCGCTATCGCCTCGTCCGTGCAGAAATATCAAACTTGAGTCTGCACTGGGGGGGAAAAAGTGCACCCCATTGCCTCCGTAGCCATCGCCGGGGTGCAGCTCTTCTTCGGGCCGCATTTTTGGCTCGAAGTGACCCCAAAGCCCACAATTTAAATCCAGCGCGGGGGAAGGAAACGGACGGAAAATGGTGAGCCAGGGCCCTTTTGAAACTGCTATTGGACAAATGAAGTCATACTTATTTATCTGATGCAGCCCAGTCGATCCATTTCGTGGGAATGCATCAGGTTTCGGAGTCAAGACAACGAGAGAGTACGCGCTAGTAACTCTCAACCACTACAGAGGCCAGAAGACACTGGCTGCAGGCGAGCTCCCTAGACAAAACTGTAGTGACTGCACTGAAGGCCCAACTTTCTGCAGTTACAACAGGGCACTTTTAATTTTTAATTTTATTTTATCTTTACATACTCATCTACAGCTTAAAAGCGCTGTTCCGGACGCTGTGTGTGCTGCCATAGGTGTTCAGGATGTGGGGCGGTCGGCTGCGCCCAACGCTAGCAGAGCCACTCGATTTCTCTCTATTTGAGTTTTCGTCATTTTTAGATGTCACTATATGTACTTCACAGTACTGTGCATTTTACATCACTAGCAACGTATTCGTCTAGTCTGCATTTGCTACGCCAACGACCAGCACCCACACGAATAGTTCCTCTGTGAAGTCTGCGCTCCCAAATGAGCGCTAATTACTAGTGTCCACAAATATTCATCAAACCATTTCTATTAATCACATTAATTTCGGTCCCTAGAGCACGTACATGGCCAACACCCCGTGGGACATGGTATGTCTCACTGGTGACGCTGTCCCCTCCAGCCCGCTGAAGTGAGAACTAGCGACTTTAATTCCTGCACTGTAGAAGGAAACAGGGCTTTCTCAGTTGGGGAAACAGCAGCTAGCGACAGCTAGCCACCGCCAGCTGCGGCTAGTCATACACCGACCCGTAAGAACGCCGCAGTTTTACGACTTATTGTACAGCCAAGTGTGAAATAGTAAAGGTGCTTTGCAAACCGAAGGGAGCTTCCGTGAATGCTACGCCGTGCTACATTTTGAAAGCCGGCCAGCTCTCAACCCCTCCCTGCAACTGAAAAAGGAACAAATAGAACAATGTTACTACTTTCGTAGGAA
This sequence comes from Eimeria tenella, assembly GCF_000499545.2. Classification (NCBI taxonomy): domain Eukaryota; phylum Apicomplexa; class Conoidasida; order Eucoccidiorida; family Eimeriidae; genus Eimeria; species Eimeria tenella. The sequence goes on along the minus strand of NW_013543395.1, from coordinate 592,862 downwards.
GGAGCACTTCGGTGAGTGGCTCAACAGACAAAAAGCTAACAAGAAAATGTGCAGCGAGGCGCCCCCACCGCAGTCAGCTGACTATAATGTCTTTCCTGGCAGGCGCCGGCAGTCACTTTCTTTGCTGCGCTGCGTCTGCTGCTGCACTTTGCTTCCCCTTGCTTTCTTATCTTTGTTTGCTTGTCTTTGTCTTCTTCATTTTTACAAGTTCGGTTAGCGCTGGCTCGTTGCAGCCTTTTGGAACAAGCGCTAGGCCTTTGCCTCTCGCGAGCGCCCCAGCACAGACAACTCGGACTCGTCGCTGTCGGGGGGAGCGCCTCACGCCGTTCACTAACCCCACAAGAATAAATCTTTTCCACTTTGTATTTCTTTCTTCTCTCTCTTTTCTCTTTCGTTCACTCTCTCAGTTATCATAACGACGGTACAGCAGCGCCCGCGCGCGAGCCAGCGGCGAAGTGCCTTCGCTGGCTTTCCTTTGGCGGCCTCTCATCATGCGCATAAATTCGTCGAAGTCGATCATGCCGTCGTTGTTGAGATCCCCCTGCAGCCCGAAAAACCAAAAACGCTAAATTTGAAACACTAAATCGAATTTAAATCCATTTTCGGCGATTCTGGAGCTCCTCAACACTAAAAAATTCAAAAAGGGCAAGTAATACGTGCGCCGCCTGCGTTATTCTGTACTCTTAAATGAGCGTGAACTGCAAGCCGCAGCTGCAAGACATCCAAAGATTCAGAAAGTGTTCTGACGCACCTCTCTAATCATTTCAAGGACAGCCTCCTTACTGAACGCCTCCTTAATGTAATTCGTCTCGAGCACTTTATGCAATTCATCTCTGTCAGACAAAAGCGCACAAAGCCAGCAAGAGCTGCACCTCCACTGCTGACCTGACATGCATTTCATTAAATTGGAAACAGCAGCAAAACGAATACATGTGCAGAGCAGGCCATCGGCAAAGGGAAAAAATAAAAGAAACATGAGGCACAGTAAACCGTAGGACTTGAATTAGCGTAAGCTGCACAGGAATTCCACTGCTACTTAGCAGTACACAGCGCACAGATGCAGCAGAAAAGCAATTTCGTTCTTGCCAGTTTGATCCCGATTCATTTTGAAATTCTTACACGGATATCTTGCCGTCGCCGTCGAGGTCAAAGACCCTGAAGGCGTTCTGGCAGGCGGATTCCTGTTCATAGATTTTGTGATCCATGGAGGCGGCGATGAACTCGGTGTAGTCAATTGTGCCGTTTCCGTCGGTGTCGAGTTCCTTAAGCACTTCGATCACGTCTTCCCCTTGAATGCCGCACTGCTCCAGCCCCTGCTGCATTTCGCTCACAGTGAGGACTCCGTCTGCGTTTTTGTCCAGCGCGGCGAAAGCGTCGTGCAGCATGCCGATTTCACTGTCGGAGAGCTGGTAGGCCACGCAGGTAATGGCCAGTCTCTTCAGCTTGTGCAGCCGCTGGAAGTTTTTGAAACGTTCTATCAAATCCGACCCAAGACGCACTGAAAGTGCCTGCTCCACGCCCCCGTGGCCCGCAGCATAGGCCTGAATCCACGGGTGCTGCAGCGCCTCTTGCGCGGTGATACGTTTCGAAGGCACGTAAGTCAAACATCTTCTCACCAAGTCCTTCGCCGGCTCCGAAATCCGCTTCCAGTGGCGCGGGTCAAAGCTGAACTCCCCCGCCTGCACTTTCTTCAGAATCGCCTGGTTGTCTTTCCCATCTGGGACCCGCGAAACGCAGCAGCAACGCAACACAAGCAGCATTCCCCTCTATTTCTACCCTTATGTTCGCCCATTTGTTCAATATTCTATTTATACAAACACATAGTGCGAGCTCCCAACAAAACCTCCAGGAAAACAAACGCTCAAACTGCACACTAAGCTCAAGAAAATCTGCTGCCCAGGCATGCCCGGCTTGCGCCTGCGCCGCGACAAGCCACAACCCGCTTTGACGATGACTAGCAGTGCAACTTGACGCGCAGCAGAAGCAGCAGCAGCAGCAGCAACGCTCCCCAAGGCGTTCAACGGCGCAGCGATGACAAACATAGATAAAGGTAAATGGATTACTTCACTTGAAGACATGATGCCAACTTGAACGTCGCCGGCACTGCGGGCGAAGATATTCGAATGTATGTTTGCCAAGGGATATATATGCACATGCATCCGTTCTGGCATTGTCTACATATTTGTGTATAGATGTATACAACCGTGAAAAGGGAATATAAATATGTGGATATACACATATATTTGCCCTTTTGTATCATGTAACTGATGCCTTGGCTTACGGAAAGGCGGATAGCCGCAAAGAAGAATGAAAAGAATGACACCTGTGCTCCATATGTCGCACTCGCTGCCGTACTTGCCGAAAAGAACTTCAGGCGCAACGTAATAAGGCGTGCCCACGACGCTGCTGAACTTATGGCTGCGGCCGCAGCGAGCAGCGAAGCCCCAGTCTGTAGCAGCAGCAGCAAGCAGCAGCAAGCAGCAGCAGCGGGAATGCACTTTATGTGCAGCGCCCAGCAACGCCGGCGCAGGCGAAAGGCAGCAACGGCACAATCAGGCAAAAGCCCGTCAGATAGAGAAACTAAAAGCATTCGAAACAAAAAACCAAGCAAAAGAAGCCAATTAGGCACACAGACCACACACAAGCAAAATGCCCAATCCTACACCGCAGTAGCAGCAGCACCAGCACATTGGCGCTCGCACAGTTGTACAGGTGTTTACACCCGCAGGCACATGCAGATCCGCACTTTTTCTTGGGGATATAAATAAAGATTAAAATGGAAAAGGTAACTATTCTTACGTGCAAAGAGATAACCCATGTTTGCAAAGATTAATTATGGTGCTCCATTTGTGCGAACCAGACGTTTTCAAGAAATTGTGCAAATCATGAAGCAGCCACGCAAGCTTAGGCACAACCCGTGCGTAGTTTGCATCTCTAAATTCGTATGTAATAAATATATATATATATTTAAATACATATAATACACACAGAGAGATACACAGGCAAAACTTAATCGATTATTACATTTACATAAATAGAGAAATATGTAATTGCACAAGGTATATGTATGTACAGATGAATACAAATTGTGAATTTGTCTATCAACAAACAAATCATACAACCCGAAAAATAATAAGGAATGCACGGATGCGCAATCTTCACTCAAGCTGAATAACTGCAGCACACAAAGACAGCTATTTCATTGGCCTGAGGCTCTTCCCCTATATAATAAATATATTTCTGCTAATGCGTGGCGGTCCCACTACCGCCTTACTGTCAAAAACAAATAAAAGTGTTTAAAGTAAACGCAAGATGATTAATCAGCAAACAAAATGCCCCATATTGAATTGGAAAAGCAGCAACAAACAAACTCGGAAGTGAACCCAACTAAAGCAGCAAAAATGTGCTTTAAATATAAAGCGAAACGCCTTAACACAGCCGCCACCACTAGAACTATTAGAGCCCCCAAAGGCCTGCAGCGCTGCAGCACCCTGTATGCTGCTCCATGGATGCTGTTTACGTCCTACAACTGCAGGGCGCAGGTTACTGCAGCTGCAGAGCACTGGTTGCAGCAGCAGCAGCAGCAGCAGCAGTGGGGGGCCTCACCAATGACCTTGAGGGCTGAAAGGGGCGAGCTGTCGGCGTAGAGAAGGTTTTCTGGCTTGAGGTCTCTGTGCATGACATTGTTGGCGTGGCAGTATGCAGCAGCAGAAAAGACTTGGCGCATGAGGCATGCAGCATAGCGTTCGGAAAAGTGGCCACTTTTGATGATGCGCTCAAAAAGCTCTCCTCCGGTGCAAAGCTCCATCACCAGATACAAGTTCTTTTCGTCTTCGTAAACTTCAAACAACTTTATTATGTTCGGGTGGTCCAGGCGCTTCCTGCAGGCCCCCACACCCGCACAGCACGCACTTTTGCTGTTCCCGCTGCAGCAGCAGCAGCAGGAGCTGCAGCAGACCCCCCGCCCTTGCTGGAGCTTCCCGCCTCTCCACCGCCGCACAGCAAACAGCAAAACTACAGGTAGCAGCTGCACTATATCTATAAATATGTATGTATATACATATATATATGCATATATATATCTCCACGCATTTGTACATGTTGAATATTAAATATCTAGGGCAAAAAAACAATATATGTTCACATTGAAACTCGCAGGAGTTAATTAATATGCACGAATGAAAGGGAAGGCGCCTGGGCCGAAAAGACTGTTATAAAAGCAGATCTCCCAGAGAAAAAATGCCACCGAAGTCAACTAATTTAAATGCAAAAATATTTCCATAAAAGAGAATATTTCGGAAGTAAAAAAGGGAATAAATTTCGCAAAATAATTGCAAAAAGTTCAAGTGCTGCACTGGCGAGTGGCTGGGGCCCCACATGATGAGGATTTCCCTCTTGAGGCGAGTGACATTTTCAATGCGGGGCTTGTAGACCACTTTGATGGCCCTCGTGGTCCCCGTCTTGAAGTCCCTGGCCTTCATCACTTGTCCATAAGACCCCTTCCCCAAGTTCTGGCCGTGCGAGAAGTCAAAAATGTCGTTTATGCTCACAGTGCCTGCACGCCCGCAAAGCCCAGCCCCAAAAAGCCTAAAAGGCGTATATAAAAGGGAGCAAAAGAGAACCCAAGAGGACCCTAAAAAGGTCGTTGAGGGTTTAAAAGGATTTAGAAGGGTCTGTAAGGCTGAAGGGAACTAAAAGAGGCCTGAGAAAGACTTAAAAGGGACCTAAAAGAACCTAAATTGAACTTTCAAGAATCTAGAAAGTCCTAAAACTGGTTTGTACGGCCCAAACACCTCAAAAGGTCTGAAAGTCTCTACAGGGTCCAACAAGAACCTAGGAAATGTCCGTGGAGCCTAACAAGAGTCTAACTCGGGAACCCCTGGGCACCTACCGCCTTCTTAAGGGCCCCCAAGTTCCCCTAAGGAGCCCCGAAGGGCCCCTAAAGGCCCCTAAAGGGCACCTAAAGGGCCCCTGAAGGGCCTCTAAAGGGCCCCTACAGGTCCCAAAGAAACCCCTGAAGCCTGAAGACCTCCCAAAGTGCGCCTAAAGTCCCCCTAAAGGCCCCCTGAAGTGCTTCTAAATGGTCCCTAGCCCTAAAATGCCCCTTAGGGCCTCTCAAGTGCGCCTAAAGGGCCCTTTCAGGGCCCCCTAAAGGGCCCCTAAAGGGCCCCTTCAGGGTCCCCTAAAGGGCCCCAAAAGGGCGCCTCCACGGCCCCCTAAAAGGCCCCTAAAGGGCCCCCTAAAGGGCCCCTAAAGGGCGCCTAAAGGGCCGCTAAAGGCCCCCGGAAGAGGGGGAAGGGGGGTGTTCCTGACCGTCGAGCTGGACTTCCTGGACAAAGCGGGAGCGGTCAAAGACGGGCCCCGAGGGCTCTTTGTGGGGCTCTTTGCCGCAGAGCTCGTCCACCTCCCAGCGCGAGGCCGCGCTGGCGTTGACGTAGCTTTCGCTGCGCGTTATGAAACCCTTCGCTGGCTCCCGCAGAGGCTTGTCCTGCGCAGCAACCACGAGGGTTTAGGGTTTAGGGTTTAGGGTTTACGGTTTAGGGGGAAGGAATAGGGTTTAGGGGGACGGGCTAGGGTTTGGGGGGAGGGGACAGGGGACAGGGTTTAGGGGGAGAGGCTAGGGTTTAGGGGGAGGGGTTAGGGTTTAGGGGCAGGGGCTAGGGTTTGGGGGGAGGGGTTAGGGTGTAGGGCTTGAGGGATAGGGGGTAGGGTTTGGGTTGGAGAGGGATTAGGGTTAGGGTTTGAGGGATAGGGATTAGGGTTTAGGCTTTGGGGGATAGGGGTTAGAGCTTAGGAATTAAGACGGGTTAGGGTTTAGGGTTTGCGGGAGAGGGTTTAGGGTTTGACAGAGAAACGTTAGGGTTTGAGGGAGAGAAGTTAGGGTTTGAAAGAGAAGGATCAGGGTTTGAGGAAAACGCGAAGACGTTAGGGCTGAGTGGGCGGGGTCTACGGGCTAGGGTTTAGGGTTTTACGTGCGAGGGTTTAGGGGCTAGGGTTTAGCGGTGAAGGACTAGGAGCTGGGGTTTAGGGTTTAGGGTTTACGAGTCATAGATCAGGAGTTAGTTGAAAGCCACCTTTGAGTGAGTGGGAGGTTTAGAGACTGCGCGTCAGCGTCCAGCGCTCACGGCGCAGAACTGAGCGTTTAGGGTTTAGGGTTTAGGATTTAGGGTTTGTGTACTTTGCCGTCTGTTGCGCATTTGGTGCAGAGTGAAAAGAAGTGGGGCTTTTCTTCAGGCCCGTGGCAGTGGTGATCTGCTGCGCAGTTGGGGCGGCAGGGGGACTCCAGGGGCCTCCCCTCAGCAGTGTCGAGTCTTTTATCTTTTTGCATGTTGGAAGCAGGGGGCCCCCCTCCGCCCCCTGCTGCTGCTGCTGCTGCTGCTGCTGCTGCTGCTGCTGCTGCTGTTGCTGCTGCGGAGGTGGCGGGCGCCGCAGCGGCGGGGTCTCGGTAGGCGCCGGCGCCGCGGCTGGGGTCGACGCCGTTGGGAGACTGCGGCGGCGCCGCTGCTGCTGCTGCTGCTGCTGCTGCTGCACTCGGGCCAGGGGCTTCTGCCGCTGCTGCTGCTGCTGCGTGCTGCTGCTGGTCTGGGCTCGGCCCCCTCACCGTCGGGAGAGTCGGGGCGTAGTGACGCGTCAAATTTAGAATTCTGTTCTTCATGCTATTAACAGACAGTGTGGAGCCACAGGTGAAGAGAGGCCATAAACGGAGCAGCAGCAGCGCGGGCCGCTGCAGCAGCTGCAGCAGCAGCAGCAGCGGCAGCAGCGGCAGCAGCGGCAGCAGCGGCAGCAGCGGCAGCAGCGGCAGCAGCAGCAGGGCCAACGACAGCAGCAGCACCGCCAGAAGCTGCAGCAGAGGCGACAACCTTGAGATGGCCTTCAGTGAAGAAAAAAAAACGGAAAAAGAGGACCACCTGGCTGCTAACCAGCGCTGACTCATTCACCGTGTGCGGGAGGCCGGGGAGATCATGGCGCTTCGAAGCGAAGCGGCTTAAGAGTTAATAAAGGAATTATAATTAATATGAATTGGCTAAAATAAACAAACTCAGCGGCTGCTCCCACATACTTGCGCTATATCGACACCCCCCTGCGCCGGAAGACCGCCGTGCCGAGCGCCGCAACCCAGGAAGCCACCGGGGGCGGACTAAAGTCGTTTTTTGCAGTAATGCTTCAAACTATTGAAAGAAGGGAGCTAGAAACAAGAAGAAACCAAAGAGAGGGGTCGAGCGGGCGCTAGAGGGCCGTACCCTGTCGATGTTGCCTCGGGCTACGGCGCTTGCGGCAGCTCCCCAGCCGTGCACGCACACTCGGGCAGAAACTTCCTACTTTTTCATTATAAAAAAAGAAAAATAACACATCCAATTCAATTTGAAGGCAAGTTATCCAAGTAAATTGAGAAGAAAATAAAGAACTTCGTCTGGCCGCTCCGCGGGACCACCTCAAGGTCCGTCGCAGGCTAGCACGCGCTCGCCGCCGCGCGTTCGTTTTCTCCGGGGAATCTATTGAATTCGAAATTATAAATCAATTATAATTTAACGTTAAATTCAAAATCAAATAAAGGAACAAAAAACCGAGGCTTTCCCGTAGACAAACACCAGCGACACGGCCATGGCCTCTCGATGCTGTCTGAAAGCCGCTCTAAGCGCCCTCACCGGCTTTCTGTTTCCGCCATTTCTTGGCATTTCTCTTTAAATTTAATTTAATTGAAAAGGCAGCTTTAATTGGCATTTAAATTTGCTAAAAAAGAGACAATTTGGAGCCTAACGCGCCCACGCGCCGCCGCGCCTGCTGCTGCGCACACAGCAACATGCGTGGGACTTCTCTGTGAAGCTGTTAGCCACAGAGCAGCACTGTGCTTTCTCCTGCAAAAGGAAAATATATTAAAACCAAAAGGCGTCTCTGAGTTTATTAAAGACTTTTTGAGTGTACATGCACCTGGATCTAGCGAGATCTAGCCGGTTTGATGTCCAAATTCCCATTCACTTTTATATTTGTTAAGGTCGCTCTGTGCAGCTCTAGCGCTTCAGTGGCCCCTCAACTTGCAGCAGCTAAGACAGTTCGTATTTAACAACATTTCGGCTTTCAACTAAAATAAAAGAATTCCAACTTTGCGCATAAGTGGCCAGAAACGCCTCTGGACACACAAGGCAAAGACTGACGCCCCCTGGGGCTTTACAGGGGCTCCATAAGCTCCTCCACTGCAGCTCAACAGAAAGGTGCCGAATATTTATTCCACACTTATCTTCCTACCTACTGCCACTCACGAGGCCCCCGGCCTCGCCAAGGGCCCAGAGCGCCACCAGCGCCAGGGGCCCCCAGGGGCCCCCGGGGGCCCCCAAGGGCTCTCAGGGGCCCTTAAGGGCCCCTGGGGCCCCTGTATGCCCTTAGAGGGCCTTTGACGCCTCTCAGGAGCCCCAAGAACCCCTTAGGAACTTCAGGTGACCCTAAGGAATCTTTTTTGCCCCATTGGGCCTCTGGGGGCACCGGGGGGTCTCTAGGGCCCTTCGGGGCAGCCTGAGGGGGATTTAGTTGCTGCAGCTTTGCTTCTGCAACTTTGCTGCTGCAGCTGCTGCAGCCAGAGGAGGTGTAAACTGACAAAGTTAACACTTCTTCCCCTGCGCGTTGAATTGGACGCGTAAGCTAAACCCTAATTTAGGGTGTCTGGCCCCGAGCTTTGAAGCCCAACTGGGGCCCTAAAGTGTAATTGCTATCGGGGCACTGGGGCTGCTAAACAAGGGCTTTTGATGCTTTTATTTTGATCTGTAAACCATAATTTATCCCCTCATTTAGGGTTAATAAACCCTAATCGTTGCCCTTGGTCCCTGCCCGAGGTGCATACAGGCTTTGCACTCACATAATAGTAAGCATGCAAGAAATAAACTAATGTGCTGCAGCACTAGCTGCTGCTGCTGCTGCACTTGTTGCTGCTGCTGGTGCACTGGCTGATGCTGCTGGTGCAGTGGCTGCTGCACTAGCCGCTGCTGCACTAGCTGCTGCTGCATTCGATGCTGCTGCATCACCTGCTTCATTAACCGCTTTAGCTGTAGTTCGTGCTCCAGCTGCAGCTGCTGCTGGTCTTGAACCCGCACGGTGGCATCTCGCTGCAGGAGCAGCTGCTGCAGCAGTCCCCCAAACAATACGACTCGTTTGTTGTCTTGGATATTTGTTTGTTGGTTTTTCTCTCTGAGAATCAAAAGGCTTATTAACGGGAGCTGTCTATACACCACAAGGGCTGCGTCGCACCTGCTCTTTGTGAAAGGACATCCAGAATGAAAAGACTTTTTAATCCACAGATGTTAGCAACAATTGCACAATTATAATGTACGGGACTTAGCTCTGCAGCGTTCGCTGCTGCAGCAGCTGCCGCAGCAGGATCTCATCTATTGTCTTCGCTGCTGCAGCCACTGCAGCCGCAGCAGCCGCAACAGTTGCTGCAGCCCCACCAGTTGCTGCAGCCGCAGCAGGTGCTGCAGCTGATGCAGGCACTGCAGCTGTTGCAGGTGCTCCAACTGCTGCCGGCGCCGCAGCGGCTGCAGGTGCTGCAGCTGCTGCCTGCGTTACAGCTGCCACAGCTGCTGCAGGTGCTGCAGCTGCAGCCTGCGCTGCAGCTGGTACAGCTGCTTCACGTGCTGCAGCTCCTGTCGGCGCTGCAGCTGCTGCAGGTGCTACAGCTGCTGCCGGCGCTGCAGGTGCTGCCGGCGATGCGGCGGCTGCAGGCGCTGCAGCAGCAGCCTTGCGGGTTGCAGCAGGTGCCGCTGCTGCTTCTAGTGGCAGTTTTTTCTGGGATTTGCAGGCCGGCAGTTGCTGCGGCCTTAATGCCTTGATTCGGGTTTCGGGAAGTCCCGAAAAAGCGGAAAAAAGCCGAGAAAAAGGGGAAAAAGTTGCGAAAATGTTCAACTTTTTCAGTACAACTCCCCCTCGGGCGGCTGTGGCAGCCGGCGGTTCGCCTGCGCAGCCATTTCCTGCCGCAGCGCCGTCAGCAGCATATCGATGGTGTAGGAGCGTTGCCACTGGCGAAGCAGCGGGAAGCTGTTTTTGACAACCTGCGGCGTCGCAAAGCGCCCTTTTCGCCCCAATTCCCCCATTTCCACTTTTATTTTGCTCCCATTAACTCCATTTACATTTAATTTGCATTTATTTTATATTTATTCCACCTTTATTCCACAAATTGCTCCTTTTCGCGCCGACTACAAGCTTCAGCTCGCCCGCAGCCGCAGCCGGCGCACTGCGGCGGCCCGTGCAAGTCAGAGGAATGCAAATGAGAAAAGGCATGCAAAATGAATAAATAAATATTTCAAAGTCCCCTTTAACCTGATGTCTTTGAATTATATATATATTTAAATATCTGCAGCAAATTCAAGGCTTCGAGAGCTCCGAAAACATATTTATGAGGGCTTTTCCGATGTGCATGCAGCAGCTTCCGGGTGTACGTACACCAGGGATGTGCAGACATGCGAAAGAGTGTAAACGCAAATATAAATGCATTTCAAACACAAAATAAAACAATAAGAATTTAAATAAGAACATGAACACAAATTAAACACAAATTATAAGTCTTAGTTGACTACTATTGCGCCACACGCCCTCATATAGGGTTTAGGGTTTGCGGAAGCAGCTGCAGCACGCGCTGCTGCAGCAGCAGCCACGCATCAAACGAGCAGCAAGAAAGAGGCAAGAGCCACAGCAGCAAAACATTAGCAGAAGAAAAAGGCGTAGAATAATAAATAAAGTAGTTAATCAGTTTGAAACAAATAAAAAATAATTGAAGTGAGTAAATCAATTGAAGTAGACAAAGTGCAAAACAGTAAATTTTAAATCAAATAAAGAATATGAGAGCAATTAATTAACTTGAATTGAACAAAAACGAATGAATAAATTGATTTAAACCGAAAAAAGCAAGAAAAAATAAGTGAATTAATTAATTAAAAGCCTCACTGTGCCGTTGGGGTCCAATAAGTTGAAATAAAGAACAAACGAATAAAGCAATTTGAACCAAATAAAAGATAAAAAGCAACTAATTAATTTGATTTAAACAAAGAAAAAACGAGCAAATGAATTTAAACCAAATAAAAGCAATTACAAATAAACTGGTTAATTAATTAATTAATTAATTGACCAATTAATTTAATTATTTGAAACCTCACCGAGCCGTTGGGGTGCACTAATTCGAATTAAAAAGACCAAAAGAATGAATTCAAATCAGACAAAGCACATAAAAGCAATTAATTACTTCAAATTAAACAAAGAACAAACGAATGAATGATTTTGAACCAAACAAAAGCATTAAAATTAACTAATTAATTAACCAATTAATTAATCAATTAATTAATTAAAGCCTCACTGTGCCGTTGGGGTCCACTGCATGCATATTAATTCTGGTTCTAAAACGAACATCTGGAGGCGCGTCGGGGTAAAGAGGGCCGCAGTTGATGGACACAGAGTAAATGCGGTTTTCGAAGGCCGTCTGCAGCACCAGACCAGTGGTCCGGACCAGTGGACCAGCGGTCACCCCGCACTTGTTGAGTGTGGTCGAAAGTTTCCAACAGTTTAGTGCAATTCAACTGCTTGCAGCGCTAGATCTACAGCTATTCTAAAGAGTAAGACGCGCCGCAGCAGCGCGGCGCTGCTGCTGCTGCTGCTGCAGCAGGGCGGCAGCAGCAGCACCAGCGGCAACCACGCAGTGGTCTGAGGCAGCTCCGCCCTAATGGCAGCAGCAGCAGCAGCGGCAGAGGAGCATAGGTAGAAGCAACACCGACATGCAACAGCAGCAGCAACAGCAGCACGAAAGCCGATGCGGAAGCAGAAGCAGCAACAGCAGCAGGAGAGCCAGCTTGACAGAATGCAACACGCGGACCACCAGCTGCACCAGCAGCAGCAGCAGCAGAAGCTGCTGTTGCTGGCCCACCACAAGGAATACCAGTAGCAAGCAGCAGCAGCAACAGCAGCATCTGGCCCGCTTCAGACAGTGCAGCGTCAGCAGCAGCAGACCCACGGAAGCATCACCAGCAGCAGCACGAGCCGCAGCTCTTCATCCCATAAAACAGCGGCAACAGCAACAGCAGCAGGACCACCAACAGCAGCAGCAGCAGCAGCAGCAGCAGCAGCAGCAGCAGCAGCGTACCCCCGGGGGACCGAAGATGGTCCCTGACCAGTTTGTAAGAGTTATGTCGTCTGCCTCTTCTAAGCCAAAGGAAACCCCTTCAGCCACTTGTCCCTTTTGGCCCTTTTCAAGCTCGTCTAGCAGCCGGAAGGAGCGGGGCACCACCACAGCCTGCAGCAGCAGCAGCAGCAGCAGCAGCGGCAGCAGCAGGGGCGCTGTGGGGGCCGCTGCGGGTTGGGGGGAGGCGCCGCGGCCCCGCGGGC
>NW_013543395.1:576886-580405 GCF_000499545.2 Eimeria tenella | reverse complement strand
CACCAAAGGGGGGAGAAGTGGGCGAGGGCGGGGGCTGCAGCAGCAGCAGCTGCAGCTGCTGCTGCTGCTGCAGCAGCAGGGCTCACCTCTGACATTCTTGTGAAGTGTCTTTGGCTGCTTTGGAGCAGTGCGAATTCCCTCAAGCGCAGTGCACGGAAGGCCTCAGGGCTGCTGCTGCTGCTGCTGCTGCTGCTGCTGCTGCGGTTGCTGCTGTCGCCGCTGCTCGCGTCTTTATTTTAGTGGAATTTCGAAACAGATGGAGAAAGATATAAAAAAAAGATAAAAAGGAAGAGCCTTCGAGCAGTTTCACCGGGCTGTAAACACTTCACACCACAGCCGCCGCATGCAGTTGCAGGATCAGCCGCTGGCGAGCGACGGTGGGGGTTTGCGTGCAAGAGGACTTCACCACAAGTTTATTCCGCGTTTTATTTTTCCTTTTCTAATTATTTCAAAATTCAAATTCCAGAAAGATTGCTGAAAAAATAACGAGCCAAAGGAGCAGCGAGACGGCGGAGTTCAGCGCAGTGTGCACAGACACTACAGCGCCGCTGTGGTGTATGAACAGCTCGTGAATCAGTTCGGACCAAAAAATAATTCAAGTTTCTATTCCCTCATTAGTTTTTTGTTTAGAGTTTATTTATTCAATAAGTTAAAATGCCTCCACTAACACGCCTCTGCATGCGGAGCAGCAACTGAAGTGCAAGGGACGGCAACGCCAGCTGCCAACTGAAAATAAATTAATGATTTATATTTATATATATGTATGTAATCGATTCTTGCAAAGTGAAAAAAAAAACGAGAAAGAGCAGCAGAAGACCAACATTGCCAATACCTTTATATAATATATATTTAGACATGTATATGGCTGCATATATATACATAGTGTATCTGTGTACATGTGTATATGCATGTAAGCGTATGTACACATATATATTTATATATAATTGAATATATATAAATATGTTTATAGGTAGCATTAGTACAAAATTAAAAACATCTCTGCACATGCGTAATACTGCATGTGTTGTGTATGCAGTGCAGCAGCAGCTTATGCTATGGAGACCAGCAAAACTAGGGTTTAGGGTTTGGGGTTTAGGGTTTAGCATGAGAGAAGCTCTTGAAACTTCATAGGGCCTGAAACCACTGCCAGCAATGGGTGCAGCACGAAGTGGCAGCTGCAGCAGCAGCAACAGCAGCAAGAGTTATTCACCTGTCAGCGGCACCAGGTGATGCAGCAGCAGCAGCAACACAGAAAGCAACTGCAGCAGTAGCAGCAGTGGGGCCAGAAGAAGCAGTAGCAGCAGTGGGGCCAGAAGAAGCAGCAGCAGCAATGGGGCCAGAAGAAGCAACTGCAGCAGAAGCAGCAGTGTCAGCCGGAAACAGCAACAGCAGCAGCAGCAGCAGCGGCAGCACTGGGGAGCTGCTTTTACTTTTCTATTGGGCTAGCTGCCCGTTTGTGCTGCCAATGCAAATGCTCCTAAGTCCTAAAATCTAAACCCTAATTCTTGAATCCTAAACCCTAAATCCTAAAATTTCGATTTCTGCAGTTCCTTGAAGAAGGCAAAATGTTGGCGTCTGAAGCAAGAGGGTTTAGTGCCTAAATTTAGGGTTTAGGATTTTGTTTTAAAGGTAGTTGGTTTTGATTTTAAACAGACATAAAGAGCAATCTGCGGCAGCAGTGACCAGCAGCTCATCTCCCGCAGCAGCAGCAGCCGTTACTGCGATCTCCCCAGCGCTGCAGCACAGTAGCAGCAGCAGCAGCAGCAACAGCAGCAGTGGTGTTGGTGTCAGCTGCAGCAGCAGTTTCACAACAAGTAAACGTAAAGAAGTAGCAGCAAATGAAAACGCGAGCGGCAAAACTTACCGCAGCCCCTGAGGCATTTCGGGATGGAGGCATACAGCCAACGAAGGAAAGCTGCTACTCTCGCTGCTGCTGCTGCTGCTGCTGCAGTTGCTGCAGTATGAGCTGCAGTTGCTGCAGCACCAAAAACGAACCACGCCTCGCCTGATCAAGACATACAGAGACGCACGACAACGGTAACAGCAGCGACGCATGAATCTGCGGCAGCAGCAGCAACAGCAGCTAGACGCATGAATCTGCGACAACAGCAGCAACAGCAGCTAGACGCATGAATCTGCAGCAGCAGCAGCAGCAGCTAAACGCATGAATGTACTGCTGCTGCCGCAGCAATGGGAGCACTGACACACACGCATCTGCTGTAGTAGCCGGAGAAGCAGCAGCACATGAATCCGCAGCAGCAGCAGCAGCAGCAGCAAAGGGCTACGCAGCCGCTAGAACAGCAGCGCAGCAAAACGGAAAAGACATGAATTTCTATTCAAAATTTAATTGCAGCAGCAAAAGACAAGTGACTTACTGGTCCCCAGACACAAAGCAGCCCCGGGGGCCCCAAGCAGCAAGTGCTGTTAAGGGGGCCCCTGCCCCTTCTGTACCCTTTGGGCCTTGTGGTGCGGCAGCAGCAACAGCATCCTCAGCAGCAGCTGTGCTGCTGCTGCTGCTGCTTCTGCAGTCAGCAGCAGCAGCTTGGGGGGCCCCCCATCCCAGCTCTTGCTGCAAGTCCCACACAACGGGGGCCCCCTCTCCTTCGCTGCAGAGCCCCGCCAAGAAGCTGCCGCTGCCTACAAGGGTTTTTCCCTGGGGGCCCCCCGAGGCCCGGGGGTCCCCAGGGGGGTCCCCGGGGGGCTCCCCAGGCGCTTGGGGGCCCCCCACGAGGGGGCCCCCTTCAAAGCCTGGGGGGTCTTTGGTGTGCATGCGCATGCAGGCGCGAGGCAGGGCTGCTAAAGAAGAACAAGGGGGGCCCCTGAGGGGCCCCCAAGTGCTGTAGTTGTGCATGCAGGGGGGCCCCTGGGGCCCCGCCAGGGCCACAGTGGGGAGGGGCGGGGGCCCCTCATAGGGCTGCGGTACAGTGCAGATAGCTGTGGCTGGACCTGGGGAGATAAAATGAAATACTTTGGGATTCATTTGATTAGCATCTGATTAAATGGTGAAGAGGGAGAAGCAAAAGTACTAGATGAAGCAGCAGCAGCAGCAGCAGCGCGGTGAGAGCAGCAGCAGGCAGAACAGCTGCAGCTCACGCAGCGAGAGCAGCAGCAGCAGATGGAACGGCAATGGGTGTAGCTGGAGCAGCAGAAGCCGCTAGAACAGCAGCAGGAACTAGAGCTATAATTATAGCAGATATGAAAGCTGCAGCAAAGGCAGCAGCAAGAGCAGCAGCAGCAGCAGCAACAGCAGCAGCAACAGCAGCAGCAGCTCACCCGCCTGCACCTCTGCAGCAAACAGGACTTTCTTGTTTTGTCTCAGATCTAATAAGCGAAGAATTCCATCTCCAGAAGACACAGAAACATGGGGGCCCCCCGGATCTGCTGCAAGGCAATGGGGGGCCCCTCCCTTGAGGCCCTTAGCGTAAATTTGCTGCGGCCGTTTTGCTGCAGCAAAACCAAAAACCCTGCATTCCAAGCACTCACTCGGGCCGCGATGCAGCAGCAGCAGCTGCTGCTGCT
>NW_013543395.1:549243-576786 GCF_000499545.2 Eimeria tenella | reverse complement strand
CTAAACCCTAAACCCTAAACCCTCACTAGCCCTTGGTTTCGATCCTGAAACGCAGTGGAGAGAGGGAGTTTTGGCGCTGTTTATTCCTAAATTCGGATTTGTTGGGGAATTGATTTTTTTCAATTTTTTTAATTTCTAAATTTTTTCCTAAGTTTTTGAATTCATAAACCCCATGAATTAATTCTCCAGGCCTGCTGCTCACGCGGAAACGAAAAGAAAGATTTGATTGTTTGAAATGGTTTTGTTTTTCTTCTAGAAGTTCGAAAATGTCTTTGCATGCGCGGGGAAGGACCCCCTGGGCTTGGGGTGTACGTACACCGCAGCGCAGCCCCAGCGTGTGGGTCTTCCCCGCGCCCGTCTGTCCGTACAGCAGCAGCGCAGCACTTTTTCCTTTTAAAAAAGAATTTAATAATGAAAGAAATGAAAAGTAAATGCAGCTTTCCGAGGCCTCCGGGGTGTACAGACAGTCGAACTTGTAACGCCGACTCGACGCACCACTCACAGATACCCACCCCGCCGCCCCTGCGCAAACCCTAAACCCCAAACCCTAAACCCTAAACCCTAAACCCTAAACCCTAAACCCTAAACCCTAAACCCTAAATCCTAAACCCTATACCCTAGGTTTTGGGGTCTAGCACGTTTCAAAGCCCAAATCCTAGCACTTAGTGCACCCTGAAGCCTGGGAGGCCCCAAACCCTAAACCCTAGCGTGCCGCAAACCCTAAACCCTACCACATGTTAACCGCAAACCCTAGCAGTTGCTAAACCCTAAACCCTAGAGTGGCTCAAACTTGCCGTCATAGGAGCAGCAAAGGGCCCCTCCCTCTTTCTTCTCTTTTTCATTTAAAGGCCGAATTCTAACAGCCACTTTAAATCCATTTTCTTTTTCTGATTCTTCTAGGTCCCCCGTTGCTGCTGCTTCTGCTGCTGCTGCTACTGCTGCTGGAGGTGCTGGCGTTGCTGCCACTGGTGCTGCTGCTGCTGCTGCTTCTGGGGGTGCTGGTGTTCCTGCCGTTTCTGCTGCTGGTGGTGCAGGTGTTGCTGCCGCTGCTACTGCTGCTCGTCCCGGTGCTGCTGCCGGCCTCAGCGCTGCTGCTTCTGTTTGTGCCTTTGTGGCTCCTGCTGCTGCTGCTGTACGTGCCGTTGCTGCTGCTGTTGCTGCTGGTCTGGGCGTTGCTGCTGATGCTGCCGCAGAAGCTGGTCGTGGCGTTGCTGCTGCTGTCGCTGGCCGCGGCGTTGCTGCTGCTGCTGCTACTGAGCGCGGAGTGGCTCCTGCTGCTGCTGCTGCCGGGCGCGGCGTTGTGGCTCCTGCTGCTGCAGGGTGTGGCGTTGTCGCTGCTGCTGCTGCTGCCGCTTCTCTTGGGGCTGTTGAGCTGGCCCTGGGGCCCTTTTGAGGGGTTCGGGAGGGGCGGGCGTGGGCCGTACGTACACCCTGGGGGGCCCCCCTGCTGGGGCCCTTGGGGTCACTTGCTCTCATATACTTGGCTGTAGCATTTCTTCGTTTTCAGCTCTAAACTGCAAAAAATAATCAAAAAACCCCAAAATAGCTTTAAATTCCAGACCCTATACCCTAAACCCTAAACTCTAATCCAAAAGCTCTAAAAATAAAACCCTAAATCATTAAAATTACGCTTCAAACCCTAATCTCACTGAGAATCGGTCCGGGGGTTTTCACTGCAGTGGCGCACGTGTCTGCACACCTCGAGGGAAGACTTCGGAGTCCATCAGTTGAAGTATATGGAGGGGAAAAAATAAATAAATAATTTAATTCATTTAAACGCAACTAAATGCAAAAAATCCGAAAACGGGGTGAAAATAAACACCACAACCCCACTTGGTGGGAGTTACACAGGGGGCCCCTCAGCCTCCACGACTTATTCTCCAAAAGTTACCACTTTAATTTAAATTTCACCTTTTTCTTTTTAAATAAATGAAAAATGCATATCTAGACGTCAGATTATTGTTCTTTTCATTTTCCATTTGACCACACTCCCCGGAACTCCTTGGGGGCCCCTAGGGGCCCCGTGGGGCCCCTGGGGCCCCCCGGGGCCCCTGGGGCCTCCTCTTTGTTCACATGCTGTAGAATCGACTGGTTGGTTTTGAAAATGAAAAGTTAATTATTTTTATGCATAAATAATTATATTATTTATAGATATAAAATTGAGAAAAAGAGGAGAAAATTTGGTTTTTGGAAGTCCACCGTTGTTACAAAGTGTTTCAGAGGCGTCCATAGGCCTCTGTGCAGTCCACAGGCAGCTGCAGTGGCCAAACCCTCAGCCCTCAACCCTAAACCCTAAACCCTAAACCCTAAACCCCAGCCGTTTGGCGCATCAGCGTTTGCTCAGTTTTGCTGTTTTTTTTCCTTCCGAACCCTCAAAAGAGGTGCTGCTTTGCGTATTCCCAAATGCAGATTGATGCAGAAACATGCACATTAAGAGAACGAATCAACCCCAGCTGCAGCAGCAGCAGCAGCAACACAGCAGCAGCAGCAGCAGCAGCAGCAGCAGCAACACACGCAGCAGCAGCAGCAACAGCACAGACGTAAAGTCGGCGTTAGCTAGTTACTTTTCATTTATTTATTTTTTAATTGTTCGAAAAATCAACAATTCAGGATTCTTTTATTTACTTCAACTGTTCAAAAAATCAACAATTCAGAATTTGGTTATTTATTACCAAAAGGAAAATCAAAAAGCCTCAAAAATAAATAACTCAGCAGTCAGAACACCGTCATTATTATCTCTTTTGTTCTCGGTATTACTATAACCATTATCACTGTTATCACAACTTTAACGTTAATGCCATTATTATTATTATTATTTCCATTATTATTACTATTATACTTCTACTACAACTATTATTTGTATTATCATTCCGATTATTATTGCAATCATTGCTCTGATTATTGCTTTCATTATTATTACCATAGTTTTTATCATTATTACTATTATTATTATTATTATTATTATTATTACTAGTTTTATTAATTATTATTGTAACAATTACTACTATTATTACTTTTATTATTCTCGTAACGCTAATTATTATTATTACTTTTATTATTATTATAACAATTGTTACTATTATAACAATTATGATTATTACTATTATTATTACTATCATTATTATTATAACAATCACTATTATTACCTTCATTATTAATGTTTATCACTATTGTTATAACTATTATCATTATTATTACTATTATCACAACAATTACTATTATTATTATTAATTGAAAGCCTTGCCTGTGGCATTTCGACGCAGTGGTCTGCTAGGGCGAGTAGCTGCGCATGCAGCCCCTCTTTTTCTGCGCCCAGCAGCAGACAAGTTTTTTTTTGAAATTTAAATTTTTTTAAAGAAATTGAAAAAGCTGTTTGTTCTACGGCCACGACGCTGTAGCCCTGGGCCCGCACTTCTCCCAAATAAGCAACAAGTCCTTTTGGGGGGACCTGAAAGTTGCAGATTCAAAATCCAAAATGCCACAAATGCTGCTGCACCCCTGGGGGCATCCACTGCAGCAGCAGCAACTGCTGCTGCTGCTGCGGCGCCGGCGGCGCCGTGTACAGAAACCGCGGGAAATAGCAAATACTGCAGCCGCTGCGGCAGCAGCAGAGGACAGCAGCAGCGGTAGCAACAGCAGCAGCGGTAGCAGCAGCAGCAGCGTTAGCAACAGCAGCAGCGGTAGCAGCGCTGGCAGATATCAGCAGCAACTACAGAGGCAGCAACTGCAGTAGCAGATGCAGCTGCGGCAGCGGATGCAGCAGCACATGAGCATTCAGACACCAGCAGCAGCAGCTGCTGCAGCACAGCCTGCCAAAAGCAGCAGCAGCAGCAGCAGCTGGAGTAGCAGCCGCACAGATTTAGCAATTAAATTTTTGTCTCACTGCTATCATGGGCAGCCACTGGTGGGCAGAAACAGAT
This sequence comes from Eimeria tenella, assembly GCF_000499545.2. Classification (NCBI taxonomy): domain Eukaryota; phylum Apicomplexa; class Conoidasida; order Eucoccidiorida; family Eimeriidae; genus Eimeria; species Eimeria tenella. The sequence goes on along the minus strand of NW_013543395.1, from coordinate 572,866 downwards.
ATGTTTTTGAAAGTCGCATCCTTAAGAAGGTCAAGGCTCCTGACGACGAGGCATCTGAAGATAAATAAAAAAATTAATTATTAATTAATTAATATGTTAATTAATGACAAAAAACAAATAATCTAACTGTGATGCAGCAGCAGCAGCAATTGTATTCGCTGGAGCAGCAGCAGCAGCAGCAGCAGTAGTAGCAGCAGCAGCAGCAGCAGGGGGCGGAGCAGCAGCAGCTACTTGGTGCAGCTGACTTTACGTTGTAGACTTCACAAGTCCTCGCCAAACCTCCCAAGTTCGGCGGCTTTGAAATAAGAGAAGCAACAACAATTAAGTTGCTGCGCTGCCGCAGCGCAGCAAAAGCAGCTAGCGGGTCTTCCACGCAGAGGCAGCTGCTGCTCAGCAGCGCCTGCAGCACCAACCCCCGCAGCAATAGGGTCTAGGGTTTAGGGTTTGGAGAGGGTATAAGGAATGGCGTGTGGCCAAGGCAGCCCCTGCTAGGGTTCGGCGCCAATGGTTGAGGGTTTAGGGTTTAAATAGTTCGGATTAGATCTAATGGCTGAGGGTTTGGGGGTTAGAGTTTAGGATTTAGGGTTTAGGGTTTAGGGTTCAGCTCTTAGCTCGACCTGCGTCGCAGGCACAAATTTCCTTTGGCAAGGCCCTGGTTCCGTCTCTGCTGCTGCAGCGTCTGATCTGCTGCCAGCTGCTGCTGCCAGTGCCATTTCTGCAGCAGCAGCAGCTGCTGCTGCTTCTGGTAATGCAGCAGCAGCAGCAGAACTAGGCATCGAGCCATCGCCACCAAGAACTTCGTCACAATACCCCGCAGCATCATAGCCAGAAGCAGCAGCAGCAGCAGCAGCACCGGGAGCAGGAGCAGCAGCAGCAGCAGCAGGTGTGTGCCACGCCCTCTTCATCTCCTGCTGCACTGCGTCCTTAAGGGCCACTGCGAGGGCCCAGGAGGGCCTGAGGTCAAAGCTGGAGAGGACATCAGCTAGGTGCTGCTGCTGCTGCTGCTGCTGCCCTTTCGCGTCTTTGTCTCCTTTCATTTCTTCTTTATTAAAAACTTCTTCTTCTTCTTTTGCTTCCTCAAACCCCAGGGCGCTCGCGCCCCGCAGCGACGCGCCTGAGCAGCCGCAAAACAGCAGCCGCAGCAAACCCGCAGCAGCAACGGCGCATGCGCTAATTCACAGCAGCAAGACAGCAGCAGCAAGGCCGCAGCAGCAGCAGCGCATGCGGTAACTTGCAGCAGCAAGACAGCAGCAGCAGGCAAGAGCCTCGTTTTCAGCGTTTCTCTAATTCGCTGCTGCACTGAACGATCGAGGGTCATGTGGCAGATACCTGCGACGTCCAGCCAAGACTTAGGGCTTAGGGTTTAGGGTTTAGGGCACACAGCAAATATTTACATTTTCTACTTTAAGTGTGGGGCTTAGATGGGGTTCAGGGACCACAGCAAGTGCCCGCACTCTACAATTAGGGTTTAGGGCGTAGGGTTCCGGGCCCGCAGCAATAGCCTCACGCTGCACTGACGGTTTAGAGTTTAGGGTTTAGGGTTTAGGGTTTACTGTGCTGCTGCATGGTCTCGAAGACAACCCCGGCCTCGGGAATTAGGGTGTATATACAGCCATCCCTCTCTGGACACCATCTTTCAAATGCCATTTCCAATTTAGAAATCATCATTTTACAATCTTTCGATTCGCTTAGCATGCGGTACAAGGCCTTCACAAACCCTGACCTGCTGCTGCTGCTGCTGCTGCTGCTGCTGCTGTTGCTGCTGTTGCTGCTGCTGCTGCTGCTATTGCCTGCGTCGGGGGCTGCTGGCTGTTGATCCGGGACTTCGATTTGCGGGGCCTTTGCTGCTGCTGCTACGCGAGACAAAAACTCATGCACTAAGTACTGCGCTGTGCCTCTGCAGTAGGCGGCGTTGGAGGTAAGATAAGGGGCAATGGCCAGCAACAGCAGCTGCTCTAGGGCGTCCGCCGTAGACTCTGCTGCAGCAGCAGCTGCTGCTGCTGCTGCTGTCCACTTTCTCAAGTGCAGCAGCACGTAGCCCCCCACAGTCAACGCACTTATCACTGCCTGCCGCGACAAATCATACCGCCCCAAAATATCAACCAAAGCAAACACGCAGCCATAGGGGCCCCCATGAGGGCCCCCAGGGGGGCCCCCAGATGGGCCCCCAGAGGGGTCCCCAGAGGGGCCCCCAGAGGGGCCCCCGGAGAGCAGCCCCTGTAGGGCCCCCTTGGCGACTCGAACAGCAACGAATTCGACATAATGCCGGACATCTGGCATGAGGGGTTTGCTGAGCAGTTCAAAAATAAGTTTTTGAATCTTTTCCACGGATTGAGGTGTATATACACCTAAGTGACACGACAAACAAGACAGCGCCTGCCACGCACGCAGCTGCCCCCGGTGGCGAGCAGAGTTTGGCATGGGCAAGCGGTCGCAGGGGGGCCCCCGGGGGGCCCCCTCAGACTGCTCCCCTCCCGCTTCGTTGCCCTGCTGCTGCTGCTGCTGCTGCTGCTGATTTGCCTGTTTGTTTGCGTCCCGCTCTGCTGGCTCTGTCTCGTCTTGGGGTGTCTGTACAGCTTCAATTGCCTTTCCTGCCAGAGCTTCAAATACAGCGGACAAACTTGTTCTTAAGAACTCCATTTGATTTGCATCTATGCAGAGCAGTCCCGCAGTGGCCCCTCCAGGGGGGGCCCCAGGATCCACTCCAGGGGACCCCCCTGAGGGCCCCCCCGGGGGCTCGCCAGGGGGCCCCTGACGCGTATCCGTGCTGTCCTGTAGAGGCCCTTCCCAAAGAGCCCCCTCAGTGGACGCCTGCGGCAGAGGGGCCCCCGCTGAGGAGGCCCCCCTCCCAGGGGCCCCCAAGGGGGCCCCTGGGAGAACGGCAAGCCCCCCTGAGGGGGCCCCTGGAGGCGAGGGGGGCCCCCCCAGGGGAGCCCCGGGGGGCACGGGGGGGCCCCCTAGAGGGGCCCCCGGGGAAAGGCTTTGGGAAAGGGCATCTAAGAGTGTGAGGGCTAGGAGGCGGAGATAGGCGGGAGTTTGGGAAAGGCCCGAAAAGCGGGAGGGGAGGGCCCTGGGGAGAAGAGCCAGTGGGGGGGTTAAGGCCAGGGGTGGAGCAATGCAGCAAAAAGGAGGAAAAGGGTTTGCTGCTGCTGAGTTGCAAAGAGACAAAGAACGAAAGTCCCGGCAGCAGGGACTCACTGACAAGAAAAATGAAACCGGGTCGCAGCTGGACATTCCCACGGGCAGGCCGCAGCGGCTGCAGCACGAACTGCTGCTGCTGCTGCTGCTGCTGCTGGCGGCTGCATGGGCGGCGTTGGCGTCCTCGCTTTCGCTGCTCCAGCTGTCGCTTCCACTGCTACTGCTGTTGCTGCTGCTGCTGCAGCTGCATGTGTAGAGGGACATGGGGGTAGGGAGCTCAAACGGGTCTGTGGGGCAGCAGCTGTCTCCGTCCAGCAGCACGAACTCGCGGTGCAGCAGCAGCTTCGCCAGCAGCCGGGTGTACGTACAGGGCAGCCCACAGCCCCCACGCCTTTCTTTCGAATCCGCAGCTCCAGCAACAAACAAAGAAGACAAAAGAGGCACTGAGGGGGCCCACAACACATTTATGAATAAGTCCATTTGCATGAAAAATGCAAAATAAAACTCGTTTCTATGCATGCATATATCCATGCATTCTCATTTCGCATTTCAAGTAAATCATTAATGCCAGCAATACATTCATTGTGCTTGAGGATGCTATTCCATTTTAAATTGTTATTATTATCATTATCATTATTATTCTTATCCTTATTCTCATTCTAATTATTATTATTATTACTATTATTATGATTATTTATTATTATTAAGGGGAATCTCTACACTACAATACTGTTCATTTCAATACAAAGGTGCCTCCTAGGTGCAGAAAGATACCAAATGCATAAACACATTCATAGACATAATATCATAAAAGACAACGTATATGGATATTAATCAAATATACCTTCATATAAATACGAAGCAAGCAAACATTGCGCGAATTAGAGAATGTCTATGCGGGTTCTTTTAAGCGCCACTTCCGCGTTTTTCGCCTTCTCAAACGGACCCGTATTTACATTCATAATAAATATCGAAAGGCAAACGGATATTAATCCGAGTTTGTTTTTATAAAACACACAAATATGCCCAAATGTATTTTCATGTGATGATGCATGCAGAGGCCTGCATGCGCATGCATGCGTGTGGGCATGTGTTTGGTGTTTATACAGTGCATGCAGGCAAGGTTGCAGAGTATTTAGCCACAATAAAATGCCTTTGCTTCTGTTTATTCATTAATTCACTTATTATTCATTATTATTTATTTATTTATTTGCTTCTTATTTGTTGTCTATTTATTCCTGTATTTGCTTTTCCTTCGCTTACAAATCACAGCGCGAGAGAGCCCCAGGCTGACGGTGCCTTCAGCAACCAAGTCTTCAACAAACTCAAAGATGAACCCACCACGCTCGGGGCCCCCCTTTTGTGTGGGGGCCCCCTCTGTACCCTCTGGGGGGCCCCAAGCTTCCAAGGGGCCCCCCAGACCCAGTAGGGGCCCCGCTGGACTAGGGGCCCCCTCTGCAGCCGGGGAAGGGCCCCCCAGTACCCGCTGCAGCTGCCACTCCGACCGCAGCAGCAGCGGGTGCAGCACGAGGCAGCAAATGCCTCCAATAAGGCTCGCTGGGATCGTCGTCTCCAGCCGCCCCCGAATGACTTGGCGGCAGTCGCTTACGAAAGCAGCAAGTGCTGCATGCGCTGCTGCAGCAACACACGCAGCTGCAGCAGGACCGGGGGCCACCAGACAGTTCCAAGGGGCCTCAGTCAAGCCCTGGAGGGGCCTCGTTAGGGTGGGAACAGCAAAGAACCAAAGCGCATGCAGCAGCCCCGGGGCCTCTCTCGTGCTGCACTGTCCAATCTGCTGCAGCAGCAGCAGCGACACCCCCACGGGCCCCGGGGGGGCTTCGATTGCTGCTGCTCTTAAGCTGTCAATGTCTGGGGCTGCTGCAGCAGCAGAAGCTGCTGCAGAGCAAGATATACCGAGGCTCGGCAGCAGCAGCCCCCAGTGAGTCTGCTGCGCAGCTAAAACACGGCTTCTGTACTTTGCTGCTGCATCAGCAGCACAAGGTGGCAGCAGCTGCTGAAAGATAGCTGCGAGTCCTTCTCCGGGCGTTTGACCAGCAGCAGGAGCAGCAGCAGCAGCGGCTGCTGCTGCTAGAGGAGAAGCAGCAAATAAACCCGAAAGGGCTTCCCCCTTGCTGCTGTAAAACCAATAAACTGCATCCATCCAGACCTCTAGGGGCCGCAGCCCCTCAGGAAATATGGAAGCAGACAAATCACAAGCTTCAGCTGCTGCTGCTGCTGCTGTTGCTGCTGCTGCTGCTGTTGCTGCTTCACACGCTGCCACGCCAGCAGCAGCGGCTTCTGCTGCTGCAGGCGCTGCAGCACAGCCACCACACAGCCACAACTTTGGGCCTTTGCAAAAGCGTAAATGAACATATTTGCTCTTGTGGACTTAATCACAAATACACAAAAAAAGCATTTATCATCTTAAACATTAATATAGACATAAGCATAGGCAGAATAAAACAAATGTGTTTGTTCTTCTTTGTTCTTGTTTGTTGTATTATGTTGAGATTTGTACTTATAAGAGCGCATGCATGCATGCATGCATGCATGCATGCATGCATGGTTTCGCGGTCTGTGTTCTTACTGCTGAGGCCAAGGGGAGCTCTGGAGTGGGGCAGAGGTGCATGCTTTAGGCTGGCCAGGGTCTTGCGGTTAATTGCTGCTGCAGCGACGCAGTTGCTGCAGCTCCAAATTCCCAAAATGGGAGCCTCCTCAGCCCCTTGCATACACGCAGCCCAGCTTGCATGCGCGCATGCAGCGAAAGCCCCAACTACAGCAGTCGCAGCTGCCACCAGCAGCAAATGTGCTGCAGCGCCCGCCCCACAAATGCGCACTTGTTACGTTTATTAGTTTTAAATCAAAAGAAAAATAAAAATGCCTTCACAGGCTTGCGATGCGTCTTTTAATGTCTCTATATTTATGCATATAATTCTTCATGTATTTGCATGCGCACACATATATTTCGCTGCAGATATGCATGTGAAGAGATAAAGAAACAAAAGTGCATCTTCTGCGATGAAAAAAATAAAAGTAAAAGAAGTATTCACTTTTCAAAAGGAAATAAATAATGACAGTTTAAAGTCAGTGAAACTTGGCTTTTCAAATCAACAGCTGAGGTGTCCGTACACCCCAACACCCACCGCCTGTCGTCTGCTTGCTGGGCTCCAGACCCCACAGCCCCAAGACCGTCACAGCTGTCCACAGCAGCTGCTCCACGCTGCTGCTGCTGCTGCTGCTGCTGCTATTGCTGTTGCTGCTGCTGCTGCTCCTGCTGGATGCGGCGGTGGTAAAGATTTCGTCAGAGCTTATATTTGGTATTTGTTTGAAGGCTTTTACAATTAGCTCACTGTTGCAAAAGTACAAAAAGTGACCCAACAGCAGCACCCGATGCCTCACCCACAAGCTGAAATCGCTGCATGCGCTACTTTCCTCTGGCCTGGAGCAAATAAGTAAATACGTGAATAAATTTATATACATAAATAATAATAACAATGATAATAATAATAATAATTGTATGCTTGCACGCACCGATACAAAGAGAAAGAAAAACAAATTTGAAAGCCGCAACAGCAGCAGCAAAGTCGTGGGAAACGCTACCATTAGAAGCAGCAGCAGCAGCAGCAACAGCAGCACCAGGTGCAGCAGCAGCAGCTGACCAGAACAGAACATCAGGAGGTGCGCCGGACCGCTCCGCACGCTGCAGCTCCGCAGCCAGGCAGCTAAGCTGCTGCTGCAGTGCAGCACAGATTTCCTCAAGCAGCTGCAGCAGCATAGTCACGCATGCATTGAAAGGCTCGAGCAAACGCCGAACTAAAGGTAGCAAAGAGCTGCAGCAGCAGGCTTTACGAAGGCTCTGCTCATGCTGCTGCTGCTGCAGCAGCAGAAGAAACAAAGAATCGCTTGTGCGTACGGCCTAAAACGCTGATGTGCGTTCTGCACCTGCTGCTGCTGCTCCTGCTGTTGCTGCTGTCGTCGCTGCTGCTGCTGCAGCGGCAATGCAAATCCTTCGCAGCTCATTGCTGCCAGCAGCAGCATTCGCCTGTCGTCGCATGCTGCTGCTGCGGTGTAGCAGCAGGAGGCCACCGCCTGCGGAGGCCCACAAATAGCACGCCAGAAGCAGCTGCAGCACCAGCAGCGCTTGCTGCAGCAAGTGCAGCACAGTTGCAATTGGCTTTGTCTATCATGTCTATCACGTCTATTTGTCCAAGTATATTTGTGCAGATAAGCACCAAACTGCAGCAACACCTACTGCAGGCAAGAGCTACAAAAAAGGACACGAAGCGTATATGTTCAAGCAGCAGCAGCAGCAGCAACGGCAGCAGCAGCAACAGCAGCAGCAGCAGCTACTGCTGCAACAGAAACCAGTAGCGACAGCAAATGCACTGCTGCTGATAAGTTGCCAAAAAAGTTCGGTATTCAGCTGCTGTTGTTGCTGCTGCTCGTCGTGCTGCTGCTGCTGCTATCACTTACTTGGGGAAGTTTGCTGCAGGGCGCCACAGCAGCAGCTGCTGCAATCAAGCGCGACAGGAAAACGGCCGCATAAATGTCCTGTTGCTGCTGTTGCTGCTCCTGCTGTCTGAAAAAGGGTTTCAGGGGGCCTTGCTGCGCCTCTTGTTTGCTGCTGCTTTGCTGCAGGCTGTTGAGCAGCATCTGCTGCACTGCAGAGGCAAAATCGTCAAGAGAAGGGAAGGCAGCAAGCAATAGGTGCACCAACGCCGGCACCTGCTGTTTCTCTCCGCGCTTCCCGTCGCTCCCGCTGGTGCTGCTGCTGCTGCTGCTGCAGAAGCTTGCTGCGTCTCTGAGCTGGCTCAGGAAGAAGCTGTGGGGCAAAGAGACCCAAAGGGCCCCCATGTGCAGCAAAGACACATATGCTGCGGCAGCATGAACTGCAGCAACGCGCAGCAAGCGTTCGTAAAGGCCCCAGCGGGCGCTTTGTGGCATAGACCCAATCACAGGCACAAGGTGCTTCACTGACGCAGCGAAGGCAGCAGCAGCAGCAGTCGCAGCCTGCTGCTGCTGCTGCTGCTGCTGCTGTTGGCTTGGGAGCAGCAGCGCCTCCAGAAACACCCGCAGGGGTGTGTAGGTGTAGCAGTGGTCCCCCACAGCTTGCAGATATTCAGCAGCACAGGACATGCTCAGACACCCAGAAACCCCCTGCTGCTGCTGCTGCTGCTGCGCTAGCCTCTGCAGCAAAAACGACTGTGCTGTTTGCTCAGCCTCTTTGCAATTATTGCCTCTCGTGAAGAAAGAAGGGACGGACATGTGGCGAACCAAACACACCAATACAAAACTCCGCGACACGCACAGCAGCAGGCTGGCCTCCTTGCTGCTGCTGCTTCTTCTGCTGCTGCTGCTGCTGCTGCTGCCGCTGCTTTTGCTGCTCGGGGCCTCCTCGTTAGTGCTTCTGCAGCAAAGAGACATAAACGTCAAAATGAAAGTGCGGCTCAGCACTGCGTTGTCGTGGGCAAAGGCCCGCAGCAAAACTACCTCAACCCAGAGGGGCTGCACAAGCAGCGGGGATAGCCAATTGTCGTTTGCTGCTGCTGCCGGCCCTACTGCTGCTGCTGCTGCTGCTGCTTTTGCCGCAACGGCGCACAATCCCAGCAGCGTTTGCTGCTGCTGCTGAACCAAATGCTGAGAGAAGTCGTCGAGGGCTTCCAAAAGGTTCATGAATGATGTCCAGGCGCCACGCTGCTCTGCTGCAGTGACTCCCGGCAGTTGCTGCTGCTGCTGTTGCTGCTGCTGCAGCAGCTGCAGCAGCTGGCGCGAGTTGCTGCGCACACAGTTAAATGTGGGACACGTGACACCCCAGAAGAGCCACCGCCACCTGGTGTCGTTGCTGTCCCAAGGCTTCCTGCCCTCCACTTGATGCTGCTGTTGCTGCTGCTGCTGCGGCAGTTGCTGCTGTTGCTCTGCTTTAAGCAGCAGCAGCAGCTGCTGCTCCGCGTCTGCTGCTGCGTCTTGTGGGCAAAATGCTGCCAAAAATAAATCATAATGCCGCAGCGCTAGCTCGAAGGCTTCCCCGCTACGTGGGGGAGGGGGCCCTTTCTGAAGCATATCAAATACCTTTAAGCTCACACTGCTGCTGCTGCTGCTGCTGCTGCTGCTGGTTGTGAGCACTGTCAAAGGGTCAAGGAGACGGTGAATTGCAGCGAAGATAAAAGCAGCAGCAGCAGCAGCAGACACGTGCTGCAGCAGCGCAGGCAGCAGCAGCTTCCGGGTGTCCTCGGCCAACGGCTGCAGTGTATCGACAGTGAGCAGCTGCAGCATCGGCGGCAGCAAACGGCAGGCCAGCCGATTGAGTATTTGTTTTGTCTGCTGCTGCTGCTCCTGTTGATGCTGCTGCTGCTGCTGCTGCTGGTCTGAAGCCTGGGGAGACAGCGCACGCAACACAGGCAGAAGCCGAGGTGTACATACACCTCGCGCACCCACTGCTCAGCCCTGATGAATCCAACAATAAAAAACAAATTAAAGTGATTAAGTTATTAATTAATTATAATATTAGATAATTAATTCATTTATTTTTGTTACTTGGCGCTGCATGCGCTCCAGAGACCGACAGAAGACGCAGGTGATCTCAGCGAGCACCGAAAAGGAGAGGCCGCTGAGGTGTACATACACCCCAACTTGGTGCTGCTGCTCCTGCTGCTGTTCTTGCTGCTGCAGCTGAGCCGCAGCAGCAAATGAGTTTCCTTGTGATGGGGCAGCAGCAGGGCCCTGCTGCTGCCCCTTTTGCTGCAGGCCAGCAGCAGCAACCCGCGACAGCTGCAGCTCTAGTTCGGAAGCAAGAGAAGCCAGGGGGTTCTCATCTTCATCAGAATTGAAATATAGTTTGTGAGAAGAAGCAGCAGCTGCTGCTGCGAGACAAACTATTAAATCAACTGCAGCAAATCGGAGCAGCGAGACTTCCTCGGAGTCGCCGTAGGCAGCAACAGCAGCAGCAGGAGCAGCAGCAACCTGCTCCTCTTCCTGCTCCTGCTGCTGCCGCTGAGCTGCAGCAACATTTTGCTCCCCCATTCCTCGCCTGCTGGACCTGCCCAAGTGCTTGACTCGAGACCCCTTAGCTTTGAAGCTCCTTTTGTGTCTCTCAGCTGCTGCTGCTGCTGCTGGCAGCAGGCGCAGCAGATCCGCAGCAGCAGCAGCAGCAGCAGCACAAAATTTACTGCAGCAGACGCTCGCAGCAGCAGCATCACTCAGCAGGTCCTTAAGCACGAAGAAGCAGCCGCATAATAAGCGAGGATGCAGCGGCGAGAGAACGGGCCCCTCAGGAGCATCTCTAAAGGCCCCCTCCTCAGGGGCCCCCTCTGGGGGCCCCTCTGGGGGCCCCCCTGGGGGCCCCCCTGGGGACTCATTTGAGGGCCCCGCAGGGGAGCTGCCAGGGGGCCCCTTATTTGCTGCTGCAGCAGAGTGCAGCAGCAGCTGCCAGTTACAGCTTGCTGCTTCTATGCATCTGAGGGATTCTTGGGCGAGGGCCTGCAGCTCTGCGTAAACTCCGCTAGAGGCCCCATCTGCTGCTGCTGCTGCTGCTGCTGCTGCTGCCTTTTCCTCAACCCATGCACGCACGCAGGCCCGGTAAGCCTGCAGAGATTCTGGAGAAGACCCTAACCTTTCAAAGAATACTTGGAGGGCCCTTGGGGGCCCCTCCCGGCCCCTAAGGGACACGGGGGCCCCCCTGGGGGCCCCGCCAGTGGGGCCCCCACGGGGCACCACAGGGGAGCCCTCAGGGGGCCCCCCAGCGGGCCCCCCCTGGGGGCCCCCAGACAGGACCCTGTCTTTATCTGTGGGGCCCCCGGTGGCAGCTGGGAAGCTGCCGCTAGGGGCTTCAGCGGGCATCCTCAATAGTGCGAAATGAGGCAAATAAACGGAAATATTTGAATTAAAATGAGTTTAAAATACCAGTTTAATGCAATTTAACTCATTCAATTCAATCAAATTAACTTTCATTATTCAGGTTCAGCAAATCTTGTAAGTTTCCCAGTGAAGGCAGGGCCCCCTGAGCATCGGGCCGGGTCAGGGGCCCCACCAAAGAGGTCAAGGGAAAGAAATGGAATAACAATTTAATGTATTTTCCATTTTAATTTGCTTATTTAATCTTTTTGTAAAGGAATATAAAGAGAAGGAGTCCCTGAGGGGCCTACAGCTGTTTCCACCTTCTCGTGTGGGGCCCGAGGGCCCCTGGGGGCCCCGGGGGGTCCCCGGGGGGCCCCTGGGGGCCCCAAGGGGCCCCTAGGGGGTCCCGGGGGCCACAGCAGTCCCTTCTCAGACATTCTCTGGAGTTAAAGGGGCCCCTGGGGCCCCCTACATGCTCACAGAGGGGCAGAGGAGGCCCCCCGTTGAATTTAATTGGTACTCTGAGAGGGTCCTAGGGGCCCCTAGAGGGTCCCTCAGGGGTCCCTGAAAGGAGTCTGGGGGCCCTAGCTGGGGGCCCGGAGAGGCCTTGTAAGATCCTTAAGTTAGCACTTTAGGCAGCTTCGGGGTCCCCAAAGGGCCCCTAAGGGGCCCTTAGATTGTGGCATAATGTCCCAAGTGGGGCCCCCAAGGGGGCCCCCAAGACTGAGACGCTTTGCGGGCTTTTGCCAGTATATAAAATAGCCGTTGGGGTGTACACACACCCCGTGCTGACTCCAAAAATATACAATAGCTAGGAATTCCTCACTATCAACTTCTCGCTCTTCCAAACCCTAAACCCTAAACCCTAAACCCTAAGCTGAAACCTACACTTAGCCTCCGCTCCATCAACACTGTGCAGCAAAGCCACTGTGTTTCATCAAACCCATCCACGGTTTCTAATTCCTACCGGGGGGCCCCAGGGGGCCCCAGGGGGCCCCCCGGGGGGTCCTCCAGGCCCTCAATACCCTCCTGGGGCCCACTAGGGGTCCCCCCTAGGGGCCCCCAGGCTTATTCTGTTAGCCTTCGACCTCTGCGAGTGTCTCTTTGTTTACATGAGCTGCATAGGCCGCTGCGGAGAGAAGAGAATCTCTAGCTGCTTCTTGTGCTGCTGTTGCTGCTGCTACTGCAGGCTCCTCAGCAGCAGCAGCAGCAGGCGGGTCTACAGCAATCTTGAAGATCCAGCCTTCCCCCTCGGGGTCCCTATTAATGAGCCCAGGGTCTCTTTTTATCTTTTCATTATACTCTATAATGTGACCAGCAGCAGGAGCATACACCTCAGCAACAGCCTTTACTGCTTCCAGTGTACACACAGGGGCCCCCCTCTCAACCCACGAAGGGCCCCGGGGACTTCTCTCAGGGGCCCCCGGGGGCCCCTCATGCGGTGCCCCCCAGCGGGCCCCCTGGGGATCTCCGTGGGTTCTGCTTTTAGTATCTCCGTCAGGACCCTCCAGGGGGCCCCCAGGGGGGCCCCCAGGGAGGGAGGCCCCAGGGGGTCCCCCAGCGGGATCCCCAGGGGCGACCCCAGCGGGGCCCCCAGGGGGGCCCCCAGGGGGGCCCCCCGGGGGGGCCCCCGGCGTCACGAGGGCCTCTATGTAAACGACCTCCCCCAGCTGCTCTGCAGCAAACTCTGAAATGCCTGCAGCAGCCTCGCAGCTTTTAGGGGCGACAAACCTGAGGTATTCATGTGTGGGGCTGTAAAGGGTACCTGAGGAAGTGGAGAAGGCGCGGTGGTGGAATATGCTGCTGCTGCTGCTGCTGCTGCTGCTGCTCGTTGGGTGGGTGTTGGAGGCGCTGCTGCCGCAGCAGCGCCTACTGATGCTGTGTGGGAGGCAGTGGTTGCTGCTGCGGTTGCCCTGGCCGCTGCTGCTGCTGCTGCTGCTGCTGCTGCTGCAGGAGGGCTTCGCTCGACAAAGGGCATGCAGCCTCTGCCTTAAGGCCAAGCCAGCTGTGCATGCACTGCATGCAGAGCATGCAGTGGGGCTTCGAGCGGGCCACAGGGGGAAGGCTGAGGGGTCTCTGTGGTGGAGGCCCTTGGGCAGTGGCGGGCGGGTCGGGCGAAGGAAAGCCAAGAAAAGCGTCGACATTTCTTTGAATTAACCCGCAGTTTCTCGATAACAATAATTATAATTGCTCTTTTAATATCCCCGGGGGAGAAAGGGATTAAAAATAAAGCTGCCGGGGTGCATTGTTGAACCGGGAACGCAGATGGTTAGCGGCGGAGTCCGCCACTCAAGATTCGCCGGCGTAGCGCCTTCTCTTTTTGAGAAATTCCAAAATTAAAATGACATAAAACTTATTTAAATGATGGGAATTGAACTTTTACTCATCAGCAGCTGTGCAACAGCACCTCCTCTGTGGGCTGTACTGTATGCACAGCTCCCTTGACTGACACCATACCATGTGGTGGTACAACCGACCATTTCTTCCTTTTTGTCTGCACATGGTTTATTTAACTTTAATTTATCATTTATATTTTATTCAATGCAAAAGGCAAGGGGGGATTGCCTCTGCGCGAACCCCGCCAGTACGCCGCTGCAGTCCCGATAAATCTAGCCTTTCACTCTTCATGAAGTACGCCAACGAAAAACTTTTGACATGCAAAAAATTCAATCTCTAGCTTTTTTCAGAGCTTCCCTCAAGGTGTATATACAGCCCCTTGCCTCCGTGCTACCTGGCTTCATTGAAATATCTGTTCTGGAGAGTTATCATTTGTGAGAACATATGAAGCATTTTATCTTCGCAGCCGCATGCATGCGGCTACGTAGTGTGATAATATATATGTATATGTGTACACCTTTCGCATATGAGAAAGATTTATATCCTGTAAAGTGCTTCCACACGCTCGCATGCATCTCCCATTTGTATGTGGACTCATTTGCGCTTGACTTTGCGTGCTTATTGTTTGCTGCAACAAGAAAAAACATATTCAGAAGCACAAAGGCTGGTACAGTCCAACGCACTCGTTGGGCGGGCCAGAGCCCCTGGCAAGGCTTTGCGGACTGTTGTTTAATCAGAGTTTGTTTTTTTAAAACAAATTTACTTTCTTTCGAAATGAATCCACTTTCTTTGATTTTCAAAAAACCAGGAATCAAATGACAAAGACCAGGGGCCCCTGACTTTATAGGAAACCTTTTTCAAATTGTTGTGCAATAGTTCGAGATTCACTTCAAATAAGCCCTGCAAACTGCTGCGGGCTCCCCCCCACAAGCTGCAATCTAATCATTTAAAAGATCTGTTAACAACAATTGTGGTGGCTCTGGCCCTTGGAGCAAACTGTAAAGCTTCTTATTGTTGGAACACACCTCAAAGATCTCTTTGGAAAGCTACAACGTTTGGGGATATATGTTGAAGTGCTTGCGCAAGCTTATATTTGGAAGTAAATATATATTAGCATGCACAAATGAACATACGCAGGCAGATATCATCGCACAGAAGTTGTGGCAACAAAGATCATTAAAATTATGACAGAATAAATCAGCTTTGAAGTGCCTTCTCGAAATCTCTTTCCCTTGAGTGTTACTGCTCAGGGTTCAGGGTTTAGTGTGAGGGCTTGCAGCATTGTGGTCCGTGCTAAAAAAGAGTTGAACTTTTTCAAATTCTTGTGGCTAATGAGCCACAAAGAATGTGCAGCGAATATGAACTGCGCATGCTTTTGCCTGCCAGCGCCAGAAGCAAAAAGAGCACGTGTCACTGTAGCATTCTTTCTTTCTTTTTTGCCGGGAGAAAGTTTGCACTTCTCGCAGGAAATAAATGTGGCTTCTGTTCATTGTGATAGGAAATGGTCTTGATATTTTGAGCTGGCTGTTTCAGTACTGCTGTTTTGCTCGGTTCAGCTTTTCAGTGTAATTTGTTTAAGTTCAAGAGTGTTTTAATTAATTAAAATTCAGAAATAAACCAATAAAGTTTATTTATTCGATCAAAGTGGATGAGCAGGCACTTCGATATCTGCTGCCGAAGCCCCGTGTCACCTGAGATCCACTTAGATATGGGCAGTCTTTGCTGCCCCTGGAATATAACTACTTGTATAACAAGGACATATTTTATTTAGTCCAGACATAATTTCCAGGGGAAAATTCAATGAATTGAATAGTTTTGCATTTTTTCTGGTGCGGACTGTGATTGGGGCGTGCACCGACCCGGCCTCTGCTTCGCGTATGCGCCTATGGTCTGTTCCCATGCTTTCCAGCACACTCTTTAAATAACTAGACGCCACTGAATATTATTTTAGCAAAAAAATATCTAAATCTGCATAGATTCGAGCAATTTCGCGCTGCAGCTGCGTTTCCCTCGTCCGCGACAGCCAGAAATCCCCTTGCCGCCAGCTGAACAAAGGGTTTCTAAGCATGCAGGGTAAACTTGAGCAACCAGTTTTAGTTTTGGCTGTTTTCTTTAAACAGCACCCTTGGCCCCAGCTAGCCAACTAGCTAGCTGCGTCGGTGGCCCGAAAAGTAACTAGCCACTCCACGTGGACGCCGCAGTCTCTAGCCGTCTCTCATACTACTGGCCATCCAGCTAGCAGCTGGCTGGCTGGCCATCTAGCTGCTTACCGGCTAGCTATCTGCGGAGGTAGAGCTGCGTTGTGCGGAGCCACACAACACAGGAAGCAGCCGCCAAGCAAATGAGGGCTAAAAATAGACAAAAGCAGCACAAGTTGGGAATACGGCGAAGCAGGCGCAGTAGCAAACTGGGCCTGCATGCGCTCTTGGCCTCAGCCCTTAAAAATGTACCCAGAAGGGCCCCGCAGCAAACCTTAGCTGCAATGGAGCGGTGCGTAAGGCTTCGGGCTTTGGGCATGGGCGCTACAGTCCAGAGTTGACACTCTGTCTACTTGCCCATTCAGCCGAGCATCTGCAGGCTTTTCCATTCTTTCACTCTACTGTACAAACGCTAACCCCGGAACTGTAGACCCTGTATCCCAGACCCTAAACCCTGACCACCAAAACCTGTCTCGAGTTGGGTTGTGCAGGGAGTTGATTAAAGAGGAAACTGCTGAGGTTCGTGACTGCCTTCGTTCCGGTGCTGCCCCCTGCAGCAGCCGCAGCTGCAGCTGCAGCAGCAGAACCAGCAACAGCAGCAGCAGCAAGCTAAGCTCCAGTGGCAGACAATCAGCAAGAAAAGCTGGTGGCGGCACCCAAAGACGCAATGGCGACTCGAAATCCCTAAGAAGCGGAAGGAGAGGTGTCGCTGCTTCTGCTCCCACTGCTGCACCAAAAGCAGCAGCAGCAGCAGCAGCAGCAGCACAAGATTCGCCACAAGACGCCAGCACCAGCCACTGCCGCTCTTCCAAAACCAGAAGACGCCGCGGCCACGCCGCCAGCAGCCCCTGCAGCAAGACAAGCACCTGCAGTAGCAGTATGAATAGAAGACAGCGCGGCAACAGCAGCAGCAGTAACAGCAGCAAGTGAAAACGTCTATGAGGAAGAGTGGGGCCCCGCAGCCAGCTGTGGAACCCAAGCGTAGAAAGGTTTCTTTTTTTGTCGCTGCTAGCGGCACTTGGCCTCAGAAATTTGAATCGCTTGCTCGAAAGCAGCATGCATGCGTAATCTTGGTTCTGTCATTTGCATTTATGAGCCGGCAGTTCATCGGCAGACAAGGGGAACATGCGGTAACGCTTTCTACTTTTGGTAGGAGTGCCTGTCTGGCATTCCTATTATCCTTGGGCTGCCGATTTGCAGGAAGCAACAGCAAGCGATTGCACGTTAAAAAGCAGGTAGCATGAATTTGCTTCAAGAGAATCCAAAAAACCTCAACAAATCTACGTGCGTCTATATATACGCAGGTGCGTAATTAATATATGCACCTGCGCATGCATGAATCGTTGTTCTGACCTCAACCATTTCCAATTAATTTAGCACCTGAGTGCCCTTTAACTGCATAACCGGCGATATGCATCGCTTGTTTGCCAGAGAACTCGAATGTGTGCTTTGACATTGTGATAAACGCATAATTTATAGCTCCGTAAAGTGCAATTCCGCTGCCTAGAGGCAGACGCGCTGCTGCGGGACTGCAGCACCCTCTCCCATGCTTAATGACGCTGCGCCCTCAACAACATCCTGGTGCAGCACAAAATGCTCGGGCGATCCCCCCATCAGCTCTTAATCCTGTAAAAATACTTGCAGGAGGCTCTAAAGGCTCTGGGGATTCAAGCTGATTTCGAAATTTTGCACTGGTAGCTCATCTTGTTCTGCTCCGTCGTCTTACAGGACAGAACACTTGGTTGATAATTTTTTGAAATTTGCCATACTTCTGTACAGTTTTCCACTCCTCATGCCACTGCTGCTGCTATCGTTCAAATAATTCCTCCCCGGCTGCTGTTGCTTCCACTTGTCTTACTGCTTCTGCCATTTCCGGAGAGGTGAGCAGGACAGGCTGCGGGAGCCGCCTATTCTGAATGGCAGGGGCAGCAACAGCAACAACTGCAGCAGAAAGAGCAGCTGCCGCTGCAGAATCAGCAACATTTTGCAGCAGCGGCTCCAGCAAGACTCGACAACAACTGCGAACCCTGGAAACACCTGACTTGCAATATCTGCTGAAGTCAGTGGTTTGCCTCGCCACGTGCCCTCCTTGCTCCTGCTGCCAACAATTTCCGCGGAATACTATAAAACAATTTACATGTTCATATCATATGGTGTGGGGGATATGGAGGCGCAATGAGAGCGTACGGTGAACAGCAGCATCAATTGTATACAACCAAAAGCAGAAAGAAAGCCAGCCACGCCAGACTGTTTGCTGTTTCTTCTTGCTGTTATTGCAGCAAGAACCAGAGAAAGAAGTCTTCTGGGGCATGAATGCTGGTGAGATAGCATTTGACTCATCGAGGAGGTACACAACAAGTGCAAAAGTCGGACGAAATCGACAAGAATGCAGGAGCAACAAGAGAAAAAGGAAGTGACACAGCAGCTATAGTGGCATCCGCTGCAGCGGAAGCGCCTGCAGCATCAGCAGTAGCAGCAGCAGGACCAGCTAGTTTGTAGAAACATAATGACATTGGAAGGCCACGAGGCTGTGGCATGCACGGTGGAATCAGAATGATGTCGAGTACAAAGAGCTGCAGGAGGAGCTTTCCGCAAGCTGGAGCAGAAATAACAAGAGCCTTACTGAGAAACTTGTTTTTGCTGTCTGCTCTGGCTTAAGGTTGGGTCACAGTAGACGTTTTCAGTGAAGTGCATGACGTTGTGGAAATGTTGAACATGCAGAAACAATACAGCATTGGCTGCAGGAAGTAAGCGAAAACACACAGCGTTGCTGCAGGAAGTAAGCGAAAAAATATTCGCCGCAGCGAGCAGAGGCGGAGACAGTTCCGCAGGAAATCGGACGTGCTGAACAGCAGCAGATGAAGTGCAATTCCCATCAACTAAAGTGACGTAAGTAGCGGCAACAGAGCCACCAAAAGGTGCACCGAAAACCTTAGGGGTGAATGCATTGGCAGCTGTTGCAGAGCTACAGCAGCACTGCGGCGCTGCTACAGCAGACGCGGAAGTATAAAAGCATCGAGTGCAGCAGAAACAGGAGCCGCAGCAGTGGAATTACACATGCTGCATCAGGCTGCACTGTATGTAAAGCAAAGGTACATCAGCAGCCTAAGCAGGAGCAGGAGCAGCAAACCAAACCTTCTGTGCGATTTGGTTTACCTTTCAATCGGTCATGCATTGAAGGAAAGTCTCACGTACAAAGTCTACCGTGCAGTTTGTTTATAGTCTCTCATACATTTACGGGAAGAGAACCCATACAAATTACGACCCACAGTTCCTGTGACTGATCTGTTACCTCTGCTCTGCTCTTTGGTTTCGACATTAGCTGACTTTGCAGCAGTACCTCGAAGTTGCTGCTGCGAGTAGTTCCCAATGATGATTTACACTGGAGCTGATGCAGAACTTGTTGATTTTGCTGTTGTTGCACCACGTCCATATGTTGACGCCAAACCCCGCAAAAAGACACCTGCTACAATGGGGACTTGTTGCTGCTATCATCTCTTGCTGCTGCCGCCGCTAAATCTGCAACTGGCAGGGCTACTTCTGCTTATCACACACACCAACTGCAAAATAAATCGTACAACAACGACAAGCTCTAGGCCTCAGGACCTGAATTTTATGCCCAAAACCTTACACTTTAGAGGTTGAGCGCTGAAAGCTGAACCATAAGACTCGCGTGTTGCAAAATGGCAGTCTCCTCCCGGCTTTTCTTGGTCTTTTTTCTCCTCCGACCGTTTTATAAAAGCTATCCAACAACTTGGTGCTGCTTGTAACGCTGATTTCTCCAGCTTACACGGTGCTGCGGCAGCTGTTACTCCTGCTTGTGCCGTTGTCGGGCAATTTTTCCCCCCTTAAGCATTGCCACCTACAGCAGCGGCAGCATTAGCAGCAGTAGTGGCAGCAGCAGTAGCCTCAGCAGGAGTAGCAGTAACAGCAGCCACAGCAGGGGTAGCAGCAGCAGTAGGCCTTTGGCCAGCCGGGAAAAGGTTTTAAGAGTTTCTTTGCGCGGCCACTTTTGCAGCCATTAAAGCGAGGCTAGGATCTAGGGTTTTCATATTCCCAACGCGGCCCCCGGATGAACTAGAGTCCTAAGGGGGCCCACCCGAGTCACCTCCCAACCAGGTGCGTGGCTTCGGGCTTTGGAGCCCCTCAAGCAGGGTCCCCCAGGAACCCGCTGTTTGTCTTTAGGGGCCCCTGGGGTGCTTATAGGTCGAATATGGGTTTGAGCTCCTGAGGCGAGTGTGGAGGGGGCTGTGTGCATTCTGCAGCAGCTTTGCTGTAGAGCTCTGTGTACTTCGCCAGCAGTAGCCCCAAGGCAATGGCCCGGGTGCGGCGGCGGGCCGCCCCCTCGTTTATAGCAGCAAGGAGGGGCATGTCGAGGGCTTTTGGGGAGCCTAGAACTGCAGCAATGAACTGCTTGCATGCATCGCCAGTCCTGAGGGTGGGGCCGGCAGCAGCAGCAGCAACAGGAAAAGAGACACGGCTGCAGCGGCTGCAGGACGTGCCTCCTGCATGCAGCGACTCAAGCTGCTGCTGCCGTAGAGCCCCAAACCTAACAGGTTATCTAACTCTTCTGTCTGCTCTTCTATTAGCTGCGTCAGCAGTTGGCGCTGCTGCCGATGCACAGGCATTGACACAGCCTCCTGCAGCACCAAGACCTGCTGTTGCAGCTGCTGCTGCTCCTGCAGCAGCTGCTGCTGCTGCTCCTGCAGGCTGGCGTCCCACATGAACGCCAAACTCTGCAGCTGCAGTGAGGCCCTCAAGCATGAAAACGAATTTATAAGAAAGACGCAGCTCGAGGCCTTGCCCATGAAGTGAGCCATTTGCAGACAGTAGTTGAGGCAGCGGGACACGTCGCGGCCTACCAGCGTCTCCAGGCGACTCACAGCGCGCGTCGGCTGCTGCTGCTGCTGCTGCTGCTGGGGCTGCTGCTGGAACTGCTGCTGAGGCTGCTGCAGAGGAGAAAGAGAAGCTGCGTACGCTAACAGCAGGTCTTGCAGGCGCGAGGCAAAAGCCGTTAGAAACGGAGGCAAACTGCTGCGGGGTGGAGCCCCCTCTTCAGCGGCGGGGGCCCATTCTGCTGTTGCTGCTGCGGATAGCTGCGGCAGCAGCAGCGCCGAGGAGTCCCACTGGGTCTCGAGCCTGTCCAGCACCCTCGTTGAAAGATCCAACAAGAAACGCACCAGCAGCGGCTGCCGCTGTTGCTGCTGCTGCTGCTGATGCTGCTCTCTCTCAAGACGCTTTTCAGGAGAGTTCTGAACGGCAGCAGCGATTGCTTGCTCAGTAGCCGCTGCTGCTTGTTCTAGCAGCAAGCCTATTTTGAACGCTGTGATGCCGCAGCTGCTGCTGCTGCTGCTGCTGCTGTTTATGCTACTGTCGAGAACAGCAGCAAGCTGAGCAGCAAGGGGCCCATGAAGAGCCTCAAGGGACCCTTCTAGCAACGCTGCGGGGTTCAGCAGCTCCTGTAGCGTGGCTGCGCTGCTGCCAGCCTCAGTGGGGAGAGTTGCTGCGTCTGAAAGCGGCAGCCAACCCCGCACCTGCTGCTGCTGCTGCAGTTGCGGTTGTAGTTGCTGTTGCTGTTGCTGCTATTGCTGCTGTTGCTGTTGCTGATTTACAAGTGGAAAATGGGACTCTGCAGCCTCGTCGCTTCTTTCACATACGTCTGAAGCGTCGGCAGAGAAGCCGTGTCTCTTTTCCTGTTGCTGCTGCTGCTGCTGCTTCTGGATTCCAAGTGCAGCAGCTCCCCCACGGGTATACAGCAGCTGCAGCAGGGAGACAAAGACAGCGGCTTCTGCTGCTGCTGCACGCGGGACCCACCGCAGCGCCGCCGTGAGGGTCCTCGGCGCTTCCTTGCCTGCAGCAAACCTCATGGGCTCCCCCCAGGGGCCCTCCGCAAGGAGTTGCTGCTGCAGTTGTTGCTGCAGCAGCTGCCGCCGCAGACGCAGCAGCTGCTGCGGACACTGCAGCAGATAAGTGGGATGAGAGTGAAGGTCCGCTAAAGCTTCCCATAGGACCGCACACTGGTTGCTTGTCTCGCTGCTCTGTGCTGTTGCAGCTACTGTTGCTTCTGCTGCCGCCGCTGTTGCTGCTGCTGTTGTTGCTTCAGAACCGTGTTTCCAATTCTTTTGCAGCAGCTGCTGCTGCTGAAGCGAATATTGCTGCTGACCTGAGATGTCAAGGAGCACTTGGAATGCAGCCCCAACGGCATCTGTGTCTCTCGTTGGTGCTGCTGCTGTGGCAGCTGCTGCTTCCCCTGTTGCTGCTGCTGCAAGGTGCTGCAGCAGCTGTTACTTCTGCTTGTGCCGTTGTCGGGGCAATTTTTCCCCTCTTAAGCATTGCCATCTACAGCAGTGGCACCATTGGCAGCAGTAGTGGCAGCAGCAGTAGCCTCAGCAGGAGTAGCAGTAACAGCAGCCAGCAGGGGTAGCAGCAGCAGTAGCTTGTCTGAACTCATTTCCCAGAAGACGAACTTTACGCCTGCAATTGCTTCCTAGGCGTAGAGTGCCCCTACAATGTTCACGGCTGCTTGCTGTCTTCTGTTTGTCCCTAATAGTAGGAACTAACTTTTGCACCTTGTGCTGAATGCCATGGTTAAGCTGCTGCATTCCTCATTATTTTTGAGCAAAGTTCAGCTGCTGGCGTTCGGTACTACCGTTGTTGCTATTGCTTCCTTGTCGCTGGTGCTCCTGCTGTCGCTGCTGCTGCAGCCACGATTGCTGCTGCATATCCCTTAAAAGCAGCGGCAGGTTTTGCCGAAAATAAGCCATCAACACATGATGTGCTTGCAAGACACCTGCGCCGCAAAAAATCCTGGAAAGTATTTAGCTAGCTACGCAGCGGCCGGACCAGGCTGCTGCTGTCGCGTCTGCAGGTCCCGCTGCTTCTCCTGTTTATCTCGCTTAGGCCTTCGCTCACCATTTCGGCACCATCCTCGTCCAAGTGGTCAACAGCTGCTGCTGCAGCTGCTGACGACACTGCAGTATCGCCTCTTGTGTATGTATATATGCTCAGTGGTCTCGCTGCTTTGTGCAAAAAGCCTAGCACACCTTTGGTAGAGACTGTCTCTTGGTCAAGAAAAGATGAAGGGAAAAAACAGGCTTTGGACGACAAGCCGTAGGAAAGTTTAGGCGTTACGCCCTCCACCACGATGGCAAGCGAAAGTGTATCCGAGAGTACTAACGTTTAGGCTTTATTTTGGAATGCTCCATAGGTGTGGAATTGGGGTTTCGAGCATCATGATTATGGCTAGAAAGCTCGGGCTATTCAGAGTTCGCACATTCCATTGTTCAAATTCTGCCAAGCCTTATGCATAATGCAGGGAATGCTACGCAAAGGAGCGACTGGGCTACGCTGGGGCGTTGCTTTCTGTGTTGGTTCGGTCGTAACTGCGATATCTGGCATCCAACAATAGAACCAAATCATTGCAGCGCAGTACCTGCGAAGATAGGCCGTTCAGCGACGGCACTGGATGTCTTGCTCGCATGTCAGTCTGTTCGTTCCTGGACGCACACATCCAGCGAGCTTCGCGCACATCCAGCAAGCAAGCAAGCACAAGGGCATAAAGGCACAGAGATGACAGAGCGGAATACACCAAGAACGCATTGGGGAGAACACATGCGAAGTTGCACACACATACACCCACCCAGAAAGCAAAGAGCGCACGAGGACAGGAACAGAGTTGACAGAGCTTAATAGACGGAGGGCACATCAGGCATAACATATGCGAATCTGGGTACTGATCTTCGTGCGCACACCCACCAAGCAGCAACCAGCACAAGGGGATAAAGGCACAGAGGCGTGACAAGAGTGTATGTAATGCACGACGAGCGCCTTGGAGAGAGCTCATGCAAAGCTGGGCACCTCAGCGATGTGTGTTTGGACGGACCGAGCAAGCAAAAAATAATCTCAAGGCACAGACAGAGCTGGCGGAGTGTGTAGGACGAGCGCGCTCACCGCGGAAACGGCTGTGTGCAGCAGGATGGCAGAAACCTACTGAGGGGCATAGGGCACACCTGTCCAATTTTAGCAAGCAAAGGGGAGCTAGGGAAATAAAACACATCGTGCAACGCAGGCCGACTTAGCGGACACACCCAGCAGGTAAAGAACTGGACCAGAAATGA